>NW_027195084.1:0-300000 GCF_038502225.1 Cherax quadricarinatus
TCAGCCCTCTGGACAACAGTTTTGGTAATCCTGCACCTCCTCCTAACTTCCAAACTACGAATTCTCTGCATTATGTTCACACCACACATTGCCCTCAGACATGACATCTCCACTGCCTCCAGCCTTCTCCTCGCTGCAACATTCGTCACCCATGCTTCACACCCATATAAGAGCGTTGGTAAAACTATACTCTCATACATTCCCCTCTTTGCCTCCAAGGACAAAGTTCTTTGTCTCCACAGACTCCTAAGTGCACCACTCACCCTTTTCCCCTCATCAATTCTATGATTCACCTCATCTTTCATAGACCCATCCGCTGACACGCCCACTCCCAAATATCTGAATACATTCACCTCCTCCATACTCTCTCCCTCCAATCTGATATCCAATCTTTCATCACCTAATCTTTTTGTTATCCTCATAACCTTACTCTTTCCTGTATTCACTTTTAATTTTCTTCTTTTGCACACCCATTCCAGATTCATCCACCAATCTCTGCAACTTCTCTTCACAATCTCCCAAGAGCACAGTGTCATCAGCAAAGAGCAACTGTGACAACTCCCACTTTATGTGTGATTCTTGATCTTTTAACTCCATGCCTCTTGCCAAGACCCTTGCATTTACTTCTCTTACAACCCCATCTATAAACCATGGTGACATCACACATCCTTGTCTCAGGCCTACTTTTACTGGGAAATAATTTCCCTCTTTCCTACATACTCTAACTTGAGCCTCACTATCCTCGTAAAAACTCTTCACTGCTTTCAGTAACCTACCTCCTACACCATACACCTGCAACATCTGCCACATTGCCCCCCTATCCACCCTGTCATACGCCTTTTCCAAATCCATAAATGCCACAAAGACCTCTTTAGCCTTATCTAAATACTGTTCACTTATATGTTTCACTGTAAACACCTGGTCCACACACCCCCTACCTTTCCTAAAGCCTCCTTGTTCATCTGCTATCCTATTCTCCGTCTTACTCTTAATTCTTTCAATAATAGCTTTACCAGGTATACTCAACAAACTTATCCCCCTATAATTTTTGCACTCTCTTTTGTCCCCTTTGCCTTTATACAAAGGAACTATGCATGCTCTCTGCCAATCCTATTGGCTACTCTGCATTCCTCTCTTCTCCAGGTGCATACACGCTTATTATGACCCACTTTTTGCATCCAACCTTTACTTTAATCCACATAATTCTTGAATTTACACATTCATATTCTCTTTTCTCCTTCCATAACTGATCCTTCAACATTACTGCTACCCCTTCCTTTGCTCTAACTCTCTCAGATACTCCAGATTTAATCCTATTTATTTCCCCCCACCGAAACTCCCCTACCCCCTTCAGCTTTGTTTCGCTTAGGGCCAGGACATCCAACTTCTTTTCATTCATAACATCAGCAATCATCTGTTTCTTGTCATCCACACTACATCCATGCACATTCAAGCATCCCAGTTTTATAAAGTTTTTCTTCTCTTTTTTAGTAAATGTCTACAGGAGAAGGGGTTACTAGCCCATTGCTCCGAGCATTTTAGTCGCCTCATCCGACACGCATGGCTTATGGAGGAAAGATTCTTTTCCACTTCCCCATGGACAATAGAAGAAATAAAGAAGAACAAGAGCTATTTAGAAAAAGGAGAAAAACCTAGATGTTTGTATATGCATGTGCGTGTCTGTGAAGTGTGTCCAAAGTGTAAGTAGGAGTAGCAAGATATCCCTGTTATCTAGCGTGTTTATGAGACAGAAAAAGAAACCAGCAATCCTACCATCATGCAAAACAGTTACAGGTTTCTGTTTCACAGTCATCTGGCAGGACGGTAGTACTTCCCTGGGTGGTTGCTGTCTACCAACCTACTACCTATCATTATTAATATGGCATCTTCAAGACCAAGTACACTCTTAATGAGTGGCTTTGAGACAGACAACCAGACAAAGACAGACATACAGGTAGACAGAAAGACAGACACACAGGTAGACAGACAGAAAGACAGACACACAGGTAGACACAGGTAGACATAAAGACAGACACACGTAGACATAAAGACAGACACAGGTAGACAGAAAGAGACACAGGTAGACAGAAAGACACACAGGTAGACAGAAAGACAGACACACAGGTAGACATAAAGACAGACACACAGGTAGACAGAAAGACAGACACACTAGTAGACAGACAAACAGACACACAGATACAGACAGATATACAGGCAGACAGATACAGACAGGTTTATGTGCAACAGTGAAAACAAATAGAGAGTTTGAGAGTAAGAGCCTTTCTTGCCACAATCTCCAGTGCAAGACTCAGACTTCATCTTAGGGGCCATGGTGAAATTTACTGTCCAGTTAGTACAGTTAATACAGTATGATGCTGCTGATAGGGCAGGGTTGCTCAAACTGATTCTGCCTGCATGACACATTGCCCCCGCGAGTATTGTCAAATATTGTACAGTGGTGTGCATCAGCCGGCCCAGCCCAGCTGCCAAATGCATGGTCGTAAGTCGAGTGGACGTATGTCGAGCAGGTCGTAAGTCGGATGGTAGGTGTACATCTTCCATTCTATCAAATGAGTCCAAAAAATGAGAATACAACCATAAAAACCATATGAAAATATACTGCAAAGAGGCAGCTAATGGCTGAGAAGTGAACTCCCTTATTTATCGTCCGTCTTTTTTATTTTTGTTGTACGTTAAGAAGCATCTTTCCATCATACATTGTCCAAGTTTCAATGAGAAAGCCCAACAAACAACCGAGAAAAAAAATATTTACCAAAAATCATATATGGCAAGCCCAAGCCAGGTACTGGAAATAAGTGACTTTGTCTGACTTTTCTTGGTTATCCCAGGTTCTCTATACATACACTGCTATGTATGATAATCTATGTAACTGTATTTGTGTATACCTGAATAAACTTATTTACTTCTAGTCTGTCAACTGAGTACAAGAAACTGCCCATTCACTTATTTCAACTACCCAATAAAGTGGTCAGAAATTGGCAATTTGGCCGATTTCACACAAATTTCAACAGATGCCAATTTCAAAATAAGGTCCAAAATAAACAATGCAGACATTCCTGGCACTAAAATAACATTTTCTCTGTTCATTAGTCATGGCTACAGGCCCCTCTTATATTACTCTTGCTTACCATTTGGAATTTTTATTCACAAAAAAAAATAGAAGATTTACTGTTATGCAGACTACAGTGGACCCCCGGTTTACGATATTATTTCATTCCAGAAGTATGTTCAGGTGCCAGTACTGAACGAATTTGTTCCCATAAGGAATATTGTGAATTAGATTAGTCCATTTCAAACCCCCAAACATACACGTACAAATGCACTTACATAAATACACTTACATAATTGGTCGCATTGGGAGGTGATCGTAAAGCGGGGGTCCACTGTACTGCATTATTGTAATAATTGTATAAATAATGTCAATCCATTCTTGACTCCATCCTGGAATTTAGACTGGCAGGCGGACAGGTATTGGACGGTGACGTCATTTGTTTACTCTTGAGCTTCGCTAAAGAATAGAACATTTTCGCTACTGTGATCGCAATTTCCCGGTACTTTTCGTCATGAAAGCAATCAAAATCATATCTATTTCTGTAATATATCTTTCATTCTATCAAATGAGACCGAAAAAATGAGAATATAACCATAACAACCATACAAAAACATACCGCTAAGCAGCCGCTAATGGCTGAGAAGTGAACTCCGATATTTATGGTCTGATTTCTTTCATTTTTGGTGTGTGTGAAGAAGTATCTTTCCATCATACATTGCCCAAGTTTGAATAAGATAACCCAACAAACAACTGAGAAAATAATAATAATAATATAATATTAATAATATCTTTATTTACTACACGTACATGTACAAGGTATACAGGCCTAGCTGACATCAGTGACATACTACTGTATAGAAAGGCACTTGTTATGCTGAGTATTTCAAGAAAATTAGGTCAGTGTCCCAGGATAACACCCACACTAGTCGACTAACACCCGGGTACCCATTTACTGATGGGTAAACATAGACAACAGGTGTAAAGAAACACACCTAATGTTTCTACCCAGCTGGGAATCGAATATTTACCAAAAATCATATATGGCTAACCCAAGCCAGGTACTAAAAATAAGCCACATTGACTTTTTTTGGGTTATCCTAGGTTCTGTACACATATGCTGCTATGTGTGATAATCTATAGCAGTGGTATTCATTGAGCGACTTGCGGTGACTCAGTTCACGGCTCTCGAAAAATATATAAATTAATAAAAAAAATATATAGAAAAATAATTTTTCAAGTAAGATACATATTTTCATGAGGTGAGATGGAAGACAAAGTCACAGTAAGAGATAACATTCTAACATCCCTTCCCTAGTCGTACAGAAATCATACATGTCCACTACGGGAAACTGATCAGGGACACATCTAGCTAGGCGTTGGTGGTCTCGCTGAATCAGTTGAGTTCAAGCTTTCGGGGGAGACTGGACGTATTTCGTTACTCTTGGAGATTTGTGTTTGAAAATAGGCAACAGATATTTGAGACTGCGGCAACATATATGAAAGTAACGACTTAACTGTTGCTGCTTGTGGAAGCTAGCTGCGATGGGCTAGTTTTACTTGAAACCAAAGTGCAGTCAAGTAGTGTCCGTTATGATGGATCGATTTGTGGTTAAACAAAAATGCAATAGCGATGAACAGCCATCCCAGACCCGACCAGTAGAAAAGGAGCATTAAGTAAGTTTGGTCTTTATTT
Source organism: Cherax quadricarinatus (assembly GCF_038502225.1). Lineage (NCBI taxonomy): Eukaryota > Metazoa > Arthropoda > Malacostraca > Decapoda > Parastacidae > Cherax > Cherax quadricarinatus. The sequence continues at coordinate 4,767 of NW_027195084.1, forward strand.
TGCTATTAATAACAAGATATGCAGGCTAATATTACCATGTCTAATTTTTCTCATTTACTATATTGCACTAGCAGCTCAGTACTACTTAATTTAGTTGAGTTACGCTAACTTGCAGTAGCTGCGGCTCTCTCAATCAATGTGTTTAACCGAAGTGGCTCTCTTGCAAAAATTAGTGAATAAGAACATAAGAACGAAGGAACACTGCAGCAGGCCTACTGGCCCATGCGAGGCAGGTCCAAGTCTCCTACCGGCTTAAGCCAATGCACCCAACCTAGTCAGGCCAGGTCACATTGACTTAAGGGAGGAACACGGCAACCGACCTGGTAGCACAAGCTATCAGGTCCAACTCACACCCACCCACATCCACTCATGTATTTATCCAACCTATTTTTAAAGCTACACAACGTTCTGGCCTCTATAACTGTACTTGGGAGTTTGTTCCACTCATCCACTGATCTGTAGAGAGAAAATAACTTTTTTGTTTCATGTTTATGGATAGGAGAATGGTATTTGTTTACCATATCCTCTAAATAACTCTGTCGAACTGCTCGGTGTTATGCCTCCCTCGCGCACACACTTCCTACTGTTACCCCTCTTGCCCTGGGCCACAGTGATTTCGCAAGGGCTAACTGGAAGGGAATCCGTCATCAGTGGCAAGAGGGCCTTGCACACTCCCTCTCTTCTTCGGCGTTTGGCTCTGTCCGAACTTTTAATGGCCCCTGCCCTTGGGCTCGCCATCCCAACCACTCGGTGGACGTTGTACTGACTCGCCTTCGAGTCGGGCACTCGCGACTGGTGGCTCATCTATATCGCCTTTGGATGACGGACTCTCCGTACTGCCAGTGGTGTCCCTCACAGCTTGAGATGGTGGAACACTTCCTGCTGTGGTGCCCACGTTATCACTCTGCACGGACTACTCTCCGTGCGGCCTTGCGCACACTTGGGGTGAACACTTTCACTCTACCTGTCCTCCTCAACAGGGAGGGGTTTTGCCCTCTGGACCATCAGGAGATATTGGCTTGTTCCTGCTCCTTCCTGGTGGCTTCAGGACGTATCAGAGACATATGATATTAGTCAAGACATTCTTCCACTTTGGTCGATATTCCCTCTCCTAGCACTGGACGGCCGGGCTCGATACGGCGTATGCTGTCAGTGGCCCTGAAGCCCCAACAGAAGAAGAAGAAGATTCATTCTGTAGCATTTAACATGTATTATGTTATTTATATCGTTTCTTATGTCATATTAGATCAATTGTGATAGGCAAATAAGCTGTAGTGTTGATATTAGCGTAATAATAAAGCATATTCTCCTGCTTCATGAGACTGAGCTCATGGCAACCGACAGTGGCTTCAAAGCCACCTTATCTTTAATGGATAATGTACTGTGTTGGTGCTTTACATAATGAGAAGCATTTCTTTTATTCATTGGAAAAATGGCTAGGGCTAAAAGTAAGCAGGTTAAAACAATAAATGGAGAAAAAGAAATTGGAATGACTTATGCAGCAAGTAGCGCCACCAAACAGTACCAGCAGGTTGGTGTGGCGACCCTGGAAATTTGAAATTATGCTAGCCAAAAGAGTGCCGAATAACTGAAGGAACCGAATAACTGATTGCCGGATTTGTGATGGCGGACCTGTATTAGGAATGGAACTCCGTCATAAAGTGAGGAGAGGTTGTACAGTACACACAATACTTACCTTAAAATATTTATTGTAGGAAGTTTGAATAAATAAAGAATTAGTATACAGTGGACCCCCGCATACCGTTGGCATCACATAACGTTAAATCCGCATACCGATACATTTTATCGCTAAGATTTTGCCTCGCATACCGCTAAAAAACCCGCTCAACGCTATTCATCCGAGACGCGTCTAATGTGCGGCCTGAGCCAGCCTCACATGTTCCACCGGTGGCATTGTTTACCAGCCAGCCTCCACGGTAACATCCAAGCATACAATCGGAACATTTCGTATTATTACAGTGTTTTTGGTGATTTTATCTGGAAAATAAGTGACCATGGGCCCCAAGAAAGCTTCTAGTGCCAACCCTGTGGTCTAAAGGGTGAGAAATATTATCGAAATACTATGGTACCATGGTCAACTGCTGATGCTGCTGCTGCTGTAGCACTGTCAGCTGCTGCTGCTGCTGTACCACTGTCAGCTGCTGCTGCTGCTGTAGTACCGTCTGCTGCTGCTGTAGCACCATCTGCTGCTGCTGTAGCACTGTCAGCTGCTGCTGTAGCACTGTCAGCTGCTGCTGTAGCACTGTCAGCTGCTGCTGCTGCTGTAGCACCGTCAGCTGCTGCTGCTGCTGTACCACCGTCAGCTGCTGCTGCTGCTGTAGTACCGTCTGCTGCTGCTGTAGCACCATCTGCTGCTGTTGTAGCACTGTCAGCTGCTGCTGTAGCACTGTCAGCTGCTGCTGCTGCTGTAGCACCGTCAGCTGCTGTTGTAGCACTGTCAGCTGCTGCTGTAGCACTGTCAGCTGCTGCTGCTGCTGTAGCACTGTCAGCTGCTGCTGCTGCTGTACCACCGTCAGCTGCTGCTGCTGCTGTAGTACCATCTGCTGCTGCTGTAGCACCATCTGCTGCTGCTGCTGCTGCTGTACCACCGTCTGCTGCTGCTGCTGTACCACCATCAGCTGCTGCTGCTGCTGTAGCACCGTCTGCTGCTGCTGTAGCACTGTCAGCTGCTGCTGTAGCACTGTCAGCTGCTGCTGCTGTAGCACCGTTGTTGGTGTGGCTTATTGAGAATACCAAGAAACAATTAACCCCAGAGGGTTAGCCACCCAGGATAACCCAAAAAAGTCAGTGTCATCGAAGACTGTCTAACTTATTTCCATTGGGGTCCTTAATCTTGTCTCCCAGGATGCAACCCACACCAGTCGACTAACACCCAGGTGAACAGAGAAAAATGCCTGGAACTAGTGCTCATATTGGTGAATTTAAAGCCAGCAAAGGTTGGTTTGAGAGATTTAAGAATCGTAGTGGCATACACAGTGTGATAAGGCCTGTTCTGGAAGAAAATGCCAAACAGGACCTACAGTACTCAGGAGGAAAAGGCACTCCCAGGACACAGTGTCTCATCAGTCATTGCTGCATCTTCAATAAAGGTAAGTGTCATTTATTCTTCATTTAGTAGAGTAGTACATGCACAATATATATTGTGCATGTACTACTCTACTATTGTGCATGTATCCTTCTCTTTGTGTGTAGGAAAATGTATATTTCATGTGGTAAAAATTTTTTTTCATACTTTTGGGTGTCTTGCACGGATTAATTTGATTTCCATTATTTCTTATGGGGAAAATTCATTCGCATAACGATAATTTCGCATAACAATGAGCTCTCTTGCACGGATTAATATCGCTATGCGGGGGTCCACTGTACTGTGGAACCTCGGCTTACGAACGCCCCACCCTGCGAACTTTTCAGGATACGAACCATCGTTCGGTCGATTTTTTTCCTTCTGGATATGAACGAAATTTCCCCCTCAAGGGAAGTTCTGTAAATAAATAAATAGATAAATAAATAAATATTTCTTTGCAAGGGTTACAATGTGTGTTTACGTATCATAACATGAAGCATACCGAGACATTTCGCACACACTTAACCTAATACTTATAGACTACTTAAGTCTCAACAGGTGAAAAGTAGTGGTTACCAATGTTTTGTTGATGGTGGCTCCAACTACTGCCAGCCTTTTGAAACTTCTCTTTGCTGTTATTATTATTATTATTATATAGTATTATTGTATTTGTTATAATAATTATTATATTGTATTACTATTATTATTATATTATATTATTATTGTTATAGTAATTATTATATTGTATTACTATTATTATTATTATTACTGTTATATTGTATTACTATTATTATTATTATTACTGTTATATTGTATTACTATTATTATTATTATTACTATTACTATTATGTATTAGTAATTATTATATTGACCCTGTAGTACCATCTGCTGCTGCTGTAGCATCGTCTGCTGCTGCTGTATTATTATTACTGTTATATTGCTGTAGTACCGTCTGCTGCTGCTGTAGTACCGTCTGCTGCTGCTGTAGTATATCGTCTGCTGCCGCACTGTACGCATCGCATAACGTTCAATCCGCATACCGCTCGCTTTTATCGCATATTTCATGTGGTAAAAAATTTTTTTTCGTACTTTTGGGTGTCTTGCACGGATTAATTTGATTTCCATTATTTCTTATGGGGAAAATTCATTCGCATAACGATCATTTCGCATAACAATCAGCCCTCTTGCACGGATTAAAGTCGCTATGCGGGGGTCCACTGTATTATTGTGATTATTATAATTATTATAATGTGTTATTATATTGTATTACTATTATTGTTATAATAATTATTATTATTAGTACGTACGTACGTGGTGAGGGGCTCTTGATCTAGGGAATTGGATGTGTGTTCCAGTTCCCTAAATTAAACCTGAATACCTTCCAACCCATACACCCACACAAGCACTTCCCCATTATAATAATAATGTAATTATAATGTAATGCAATAATAATACATATAATAATAATATAATAATAATGTACTATAATAATTATAATAATAGACACCTTCGAAAGGCCGTCACTAGATGGCAGTGAATACCACAACAATGCTGGAGCAGTTATGGCTGCCTCCACTTTGTCACATAATGCTAGAGTACATACCAAGTTCCTATGGTATTTATATTGTTTATTATATTAGATCAAGTGTGATAGATAAATAAGCTGTAGACTTGATATTAGCATTATATTCAAGTGTATTTTTCCTGCCTCTGAGAGCAGGAATTCCGCTGGAACAGATTAATGGCTTTTCAATTAATTTAAATGAGGAAAATTGACTCAGCATACGATGGAATAATCCAGATACGAACGAGGTCATGGAACTCATTAAGTTCGTAAGTCGAGGCTCCACTGTAATGAAAACTGCTGCATTGGTGAAATGTCGTAAAGTACAGTGCTGTGAAGTGGGGCCTGCCAGTACTATATGGTGTAATAACATTAACCACACATTCATCACAAATATGTTATGACTTTGCAAAGAAATGATTTGTTATGTTAGTCAATTTTTTCATGGATCTCAATTAGTAACATTGATTTCTTAAAATTTATTGTTTAGTATGCAAAAGGCGGAAATAGAGCAGTCCAGTTCTGCGTTATGTGCCTGTCGGCATGCCAGAAGCAGTAGTAGTGAAAATGTAAGTATTTATCAAATACTTTCATAAATACTTGCATACTTATAGTTGAGGTGCTACAATTAGATGCTGTCTGTGTAGTTCAACTTTATTCAAGCTTGTTACCTGCTTTATGACAGTTTCCTCAACTTGTGTAAGTTTATTTAGGTACACATTTACACTGTAAATTACCCAGGATAACCCATAAAAGTGAATTATTTCCATTACAGACCTTGATTTACACTTGCGTCAACTATCAAAATTGTACATATTAGATATTGACCTCACATAGGCCTCTTGGAGGCCTATGTGAGGGGAAATTAACAACATTATCTGTAGTAATTCCTAAATTATTGTATATGTGACCTTGTAGGTCATATATACAATAATTCTTTATTATAATAATAACATTGTATATCTATGCCTGGCTTACTGCATTAAGGTCTCGAGTTGTTTATAACAACTTATAATTTTGAGAGCAACAAGTCTTTTATAAGGTGAAAGACCAGTTAATAGTAATGTGCAATAAGGTCACAGTAAACATGTAATATCACAATATGCATAATACCCACAGTGATTTCTTGTATTATCAAGCATTAGTCAAAATAATAATAATATGGGAAAGTGCCATACAAGGCAGAAATAATATGTATGCCAGGGATGGGGTTCACTTGTCTAGGTCAGGGGGAGGGGGTCAGTGACCAATGCTGTTAGGGCTTTATATTAAAAAATAGTTAGTAGCATGGGTTTTTGTGGGAAAGCAATGAAATATGAGTGTAGTGATATTGTGAGTTTTAGGGAAACCAGTTATAGGCAGAATGAAGTGGGAGTGATCATGCCAGAGGATCTCACCTTCAAGGACCATAACATTGTATTAATCGCATCTGCTAGAAAAATGACAGGATGGTGAATGAGAACCTTCAAAACTAGGGCTGCCAAGCCCATGATGACACTCTTCAGGTTACTTGTTTTATCTAGGCTGGAATATTGCTGCACACTAACAGCACCTCTTAAGGCAGGTGAAATTGCTGACCTAGAAAATGTACAGAGAACCTTCATGGCACGCATAACTCAGATAAAACACCTGTACTCCCTGGAATGCAGGTGGGGGAGATACATGATTATATACACCTGGAAAATCCTAGAGGGACTAGTACCAAACTTGCACACGAAAATAACTCCCTATGAAAGCAAAAGACTCGGCACACGATGCAACATTCCCCCAATGAAAAGCAGGGGTGTCACTAGCATGTTAATATACAACATAATAAGTGTCAGAGGCCCAAGACTGTTCAACTGCCTCCCAGCATACATAAGGGGGATTATCAATAGATCCCTGGCTGTCTTCAAGCAGGCAATGGACAAGCACCTAAAGTTGATACCTGACCAGCCGGGCTGTGATTCGTATGTTGGATTGCATGCAGCCAGCAGTAACAGCCTGGTTGATCAGGCCCTGATCCACAATGAGGCCTGGTCACAGACTGGGCCATGGGGGTGTTGACCCCCGGAACTCTTTCTCCAGGTCTCCAGGTTCTCCAGGTAATAGTATGGATAGCTGCAATGGATGCAATGTTTCTGATTTTTTTGGGTGTTATTAATAACAGTAATTTTCTGGGAATAATTTACCTTTCCTGGTGCAATAAAGCAAGTTTTCTGCCTGTGTTGTGTGCAATATTGCTGACTTTTTAGGGTTTACTTGGAGTTTACCTGGAGAGGGTTTTCGGGGTCGATGCCCCTGTGGCTCAGTCGGAGACCAGGCCTCATGGTGGATCAGGGTCTGATCATCCAGGCTGTTCCTGCTGGCTACACACAAGCTGATGTATGAACCACAACCCGGTGTTATTAATAACAGTAATTTTCTGGGAATAATTTACCTTTGCACATGTAAATACTCCCGTTTTTCTGCAAAGTTTTTGTGTCCAATCCTGTTTATTTTTAGGGATTTATGTGATAATAATTCCTTGTGAATACACAAATAACCCGCACATAGAAGAGAGGAGCTTACGATGATGTTTTGGACCAAAACGTCTTCGTAAGCTCCTCTCTTCTATGTGCAGGTTATTTGTGTATCGTTCCAGTCACGGTATTGTGCCTTTTTTTGTTATTCCTTGTGAATGAAATATTTATTTAGTGTATGTGCTATGCTGTGTGGTTTATTATTTTATATTTGTAATTTCTGCTGTAGATAGCAAGTGCTAGTGATATCCAAAATGTCTGTCATCTTTGGAGAGAGTAGTACTGACAGGGATCTTGTAGAAGACCCTGAATCAAATTCCACTGCTAGTAATGAATCACATCCCACTGCTAGTAATGAATCACATCCCACTGCTAGTAATGAATCACATCCCACTGCTAGTAATGAATCACATCCCACTGCTAGTAATGAATCACATCCCACTGCTAGTAATGAATCACATCCCACTGCTAGTAATGAATCACATCCCACTGCTAGTAATGAATCACATCCCACTGCTAGTAATGAATCACATCCCACTGCTAGTAATGAATCACATCCCACTGCTAGTAATGAATCACATCCCACTGCTAGTAATGAATCACATCCCACTGCTAGTAATGAATCACATCCCACTGCTAGTAATGAATCACATCCCACTGCTAGTAATGAATCACATCCCACTGCTAGTAATGAATCACATCCCACTGCTAGTAATGAATCACATCCCACTGCTAGTAATGAATCACATCCCACTGCTAGTAATGAATCACATCCCACTGCTAGTAATCATCCCACTGCTAGTAATGAATCACATCCCACTGCTAGTAATGAATCACATCCCACTGCTAGTAATGAATCACATCCCACTGCTAGTAATGAATCACATCCCACTGCTAGTAATGAATCACATCCCACTGCTAGTAATGAATCACATCCCACTGCTAGTAATGAATCACATCCCACTGCTAGTAATGAATCACATCCCACTGCTAGTAATGAATCACATCCCACTGCTAGTAATGAATCACATCCCACTGCTAGTAATGAATCACATCCCAATGCTAGTAACATGAATAATGAAGCAGAATTTATAAGATTGAAATTAGTCATAAGCGGGGAAGAAAAGAGCAGTTAGGGATTGAACGTACAAAGTTCCAGGAACAGAAACAGTTAGAAATGTTTAGGGCTCAAGAAAGAGACAAGGAGAGGCAGTTTGCTTCTCAACAAGCCACAATAAATATGGTAGAGGCATTTCATTTGGACAAAGCCATAAAATTTGTGCCCAGATTCCTAGAGAAAGACCAAGATAAGTTTTTACTGTTGTTCCAAAGGATGGCCAAATCCTAAGATAGGACAGACTAGGAATGGGCAACATTAGTATGAACTCACTTCATTAGTAAATGGTTACAAGCAGTTAGTTCTCTAGAGGAATGGGACTTTTGTGATTATAATAAACTGAAAGAGGTACTTTAACTTGTTTATCAGATGTTGCCAGAAAGGTACCAGCAGAAGTTCAGAGGACTAAAGTTTCAGGCAGGTCAGTCTTTAGTGGAATACAGTCAGGAGAAGATGTCCCTTCTAAACAGGTGGTGTCGCTCAAAAGGTGTGGTAGACAATTATGAGGGTGTACTTTCCCTAATTTGGCTAGAGGATCTTTTGAGAAATGTTCCTCCTAACCTTAAGGTATATCATGAGGAGAAGGATCTTGATGATTTTAATTATGCTTTACAGCTGGGTGATAGATTTTTAGCTAACCAAAAACTTGGTAGTACTTACCACTCCTAACCTACTAAGTAGGGTTAAGAAATTTCTGAAGTTTAAGCCACATTTTCCAGCCTAATAACCACCATAGTTTTAATAAGCCTAATTCTCCAGTACATGCCCAGAAAAGTTTTAAGTCAGCCATCACACGTCCAAGACTACAGGGAACAAGTAGGACGAGCCCAGTTCCCCAGGGTCAAGGGCCCCACCCATTGTGGGCTGGGGGCTTTTTAACCTTATTACTGTACATGTTGCAATAAACAGAAACACCTGCAGCCATATTGCAGAAAGATGCTTAGGGACCAGGCTGCAACAGATGCTTAACGATTTGGTTAAAATCAAGGATTACACTGGTTATTTAAGTGTATGTAGCTGTCTGGGGGATAATGATTCTCATGAAAGATGCTGTTTTTTGGCATCAATGCTTTAAATTATAGATGCAGTTCTGAGCCCATTGCAGGAGCAGAAGCATGTTCTCCTCTGTTGACCTTACTTTGGAGAAATTTTATCCAAAGCTAGACAGTTTATTTTACAAGGAATTTTGGACAGAGCCTCGTAAATCTAGTGAAAAGTCCATGCTCATCCCTTTCTTTTCTGTGTTAGCAGCAGACGTTTATGTTAAGGGGCAAGATGGAGTGTCTGTCCTTCGGTCATTGAAGAGCTCAACAAGGACTCTTATGACACCCACACTTTAGACTTGTGGCCAACCGCTTCTTGTGTGTGCGGTCTCTTAACCTTTTTTTTTCTTCCCAGGAACATTGTAGGGGTAGAGATCATCATAGATCATTGATTGACCTGTGAACTGGAAAACAAAGCCTTCCTGAAAACCAACAATGATCAAAAGAAAACAAAATGGCTGAAGCAGTCTTCACCTGATTGCATGAAAGCTGCTTGCCCCAACAATAGTCAACTAAAGTAAAGAACTGAATGGTATGCATGTTTTTGTATATTCTAATCTCCCTTAAGCCATACAATGTGTCCCATTGAAGCATCTAACTTCTGGAATAATGGACCTTACTGCTTAACTATTTTGTTAAAACCAACGATTACACTGGGTATTAACCCTTTGACTGTTTACGCCATATAAATACGTCTTACGCGCCACTGTTTCTGACGTTTATATACTCATAAATTCTAGCGGCTTCAAATCAAGCAGGAGAAACCTGGTAGGCCCACATGTGAGAGAATGGGTCTGTGTGGTCACTGTGCACCACATAAAAAAAATCCTGCAGCACACAGTGCGTAATGAGAAAAAAAACTGACCGTTTTTTTGGGTTAAAACGCCGACTTTGAGGTGTATTTTCGTATAGTATTTATCGTTGTATTCTTGTTTTCATGGTCTTAGGTGATAAAATGGAAAACATATTACAGAAATAGAGATGATTTTCATTACTTTCACAATGAAAACGACCTTGAAACTGAGCTCAAAGTAGCGGAAATGTTCGATTTTTACCAATGTTCAGGAGTAAGCAAATCACACCACACATCCAATACACGTCAACTGGGGAGTCTAATATTCTTTCACTAGTGCACTGATAATTATTTATACCATTTTTAAAATAATGCAGTAGTCTGCATACCAGTAAATTTTGTATTTTTTTGTATGAATAAAAAATCAAAATAGAAATCAATAGTAATATAAGAGGGGCCTAGAGATGTGACTAATGAACAGAGGATATGTTATTTTAGTGCCAAGAATATCTACCTTGTTTATTCTGGACCCCATTTTGAAATTGGCATCTTTTTTGATTTGCGTGAAATTGGCCAAATTGCCAATTTCTGACCACTTTATTGGGTAGTTCAGATTGGTAAATGGGTGGTTTCTTGTACTCAACTGATAGATAAAATGGAGTTCTAAAGAAATAGCTATGAGTTTGGTCAACTGGAACAACAGAATTGGCTAAAAACAGGGCTCAAATTCGGCGAAATCACCGATACGTATATGTCGCCGAGACCGCTAACTTAGCGGCAGCGTAATTCCGTGAGTTTTCGACCAAATTTCGAACTTTTGGTGTCATTACCATCGGGAAAAGATTCTCTATCATTTCATAAGAAACAATCTTTTTTTTTTTTTTTCAAAAAATCTTGCGACATAGAATGACAGTTTCAGAAAGGGGCCTGCGACAGTCAAAGGGTTAAAGTGTATGTAGGTGCCTGGAGGTAATGGTTTTCTTGAAACATACTGTGTTTTGGCATCATGGCATTAAATTGTAGCTGCAGCTCTGAGCCCATTGCAATAACACAAACTTCTCTTATGCTGACCTTACCATGGAGGATTTTATCTAAGGCTAGACAGTTTATTTTACAAGGAATTCTGGCCAGGGCCTTGTAAATCCTATGAAAAGTCCATGATCATGCCGTCTTTCTCCAGGGCCACAGCAGACGTTTCTGTTTCCGTGCCTTTTGGTTTGTAAAGTAGGTCTCTTTAACCCCTTGACTGTCGCAACCCCCAATCCTGAAGTGTCTCCTGGTATCGCAAAATTTAAAAAAAAAAAAAAAAATTCTTGTGAAATGATAGAGAATCTTTTCCCGATTGTAATGACACCAAAATCATGAAATTTGATGGAAAACTCACGGAATTAGGCTCTCGTGAAGTTAGCGACCTCGGCGATATTTACAAATCGGCGATTTCGCCCACTTTGACCCCTATTTTCGGCTAATTCCATTGTTCCAATCGACCAAACTCATAGCTATTTCTTTAGAACTCCATTTTTTCTATCGATTGAGTACAAGAAACTGCCCATTTACCGATTTCAACCACCCAATAACATGGTCAGAAATTTGCAATTTGGCCAATTTCACGAAAATTAAAAAATATGACAATTTCAAAATACAACCCAAAATGAACAATGCAGACATTCCTGGCTCTAAAATAACATTTTCTTTGTTCATCAGTCATGTCTCCAAGCACCTCTGATATTACTCTTGCTTTCTATTTTGAATTTTTATTCAAACAAAAAATAGAAGATTTACTGTTATGCAGACTACTGCAATACTGTAATAATTGTATAAATAACATCAACCCATTCATGACTGCATATTAGAATGGCTAGTTGGACATTTATTGGATAATGACATCATTTGTTTACTTTTGAACTTCGGCAAAACTCAAACATTTCCCCTACTTTGAGTTCCATTTCCAGGTTCTTTTTAGAGTTAAATCAATCAAAATCACCTCTATTTCTATAATATGTTTTCCATTCTATCAAATGAGACCAAGAAAACGATAATACAACCATAAATACTATACAAAAATAGACCACAAAGTCGGCATTTTAATTAAAAAAAACAGTTGGATTTCTTTTTTTCTCATTATGCACTGCATGCTCCAGGATTTTTTTTATGTGGTGCACACTGACCACACAGACCCATTCTCTCACATGTGAGCCTACCACCTTTCTCCTGCTTGATTTGAAGCCGCTAGAATTTATGAGTATATATACGTCAAACACGGTACCTCGTAAGACGTATATATACGACCTCGACAGTCAAAGGGTTAAAGTTACCAGGTATGTAGTATTGTAGATTTCTGTCTTTATAATATTTATCAATGAGGCTCTCGTACGATTTTAAAGCTTACCTGGTTGTTATAACTGAAGTTAGTTTGTAATATGTGGGATGAACCTGCGTCCCATTTTGAATATCTCTTGGAGAGATTTAGGACATTTCAAGTAAATGTAAATGACTAGAAGTTATCTGTTGGTCATTTTAGTATAACTTTGTTGGGTCATGATGTTGGTAGTGGCAAGAAATTTTGCCAAAGTTTTTGTTATTGAAAATTATCCATTTGCTCTTGATAAAAAGTTGCTACAAAGATTGTGGATTTGAAGAGGCTTTTAAGTATTTATTTATTTATTTATTTATTTATTTATTAATTTGAACATGATACAGAAAAGTACAAGGAATACAATTTTTAAAGTGCAGCATGCCAAAGCCCCTTGTATGCAGAGCATTATGGGCAGGCTTAAAATTAACTTAAGATTAACTAAGCAATGATATATTCAGTGGTACAAAAATTATTGTAAAACAGATAATTTAGTACAAATGAGTATTACAAAGACAGGTCATATGGTCATTTACTGTGTTGCTGTGTAATCAGTAGAATGGAGTATTCTGTTAGGTAATGAAGTTAACCCTTAAACGGTCCAAACGTATATATACGTTCACTCGCGAAGTGCCCCGAATATTTTGAAAAAAAATATATTTTTTTTATATAGAAAAAAAGAGCACATTTTTTTAAGTGTTTTAGCATAAAAAAAAATTAGGGTCAGTACTTACCGAGGTATGAGGCCGCGAAGTTGGCACTTGGCGATCACCTGACAGCAACATGAAGCACTGCTGCTTGCACAAATTCAACATATTTACCGTTTTCTTCCATTTTTTTTTTCATTTTCTTGGTTTTCATGATATGATAATTATGTTTCATAGTAAGTCATTTGATATCAATGCCAATTTTTGTTTATACACCAATATTACATACAAAATTTTTATCACATTGTCATAAACACACATGTACACACTGACAGGTGATTTTGCACACCTGGCTGAATCACACATTATTATCTACAACTATATACAAGTATTTACATGTCCTACTTATGTTTCTAGAACTCCACAATTGTATGATACTCCATGAAGCATGGATTCATACAGAGTGCCACCCCACACTGGTGACACATGAATCGTGTGTCCTTCCGCTGTTGGGGTCGTTTTTTTGGTGGTAGCACACACAATACACTTTTTCTGGGCATTCTTCTTCTTTTGGGTAGGTGGTATTGGTACCAGATAGTGACAGGAGTGATTCGGTCTGGCACTTCCCCCACTGGCTGTGGTTGGGGGACAGGTTGTGGTGTGACAGGTCGCTGTTGAGGGGAAGGTACAGAGGTGTGGTACCATACTTTCTTGCTATCTGTTTGACGAGATTCAGAGAGAAATCTGCAAAACGTTGTCGTTTTCCAGTCTTTACTTCGTACATATTGAATGCATTGAGCACTGCAATGTCTACAAGGTGAAAAAACAGTTTTATATACCACTTGCGACTCCTACGCACACAGTCAACAAACCCTATCATCATGTCACACTTGTCAACTAGTCGCATGTTGTTCGTATAGTCCACGACAGCAAGTGGCTTCACAATAGGTTCGTTGTTGAACTTGCTCAGTCTGTCTGTCTTTGTACCATCTCGTTTCTGTGGATGGTTGATAGCAATGTCACGTCTCGTTTGTCATGCTACGTCAGTGCCATGATGTCATTAGCATGAAACGCTTGCGCTTCACCTTCAACACTGCCTCCAGTGAACCTTGGCATATGTTTCCTATTCCTTCTCACTGTTACACATATATCAGTATTGTTCACACGTAGGAAATCAGCAAGCATAGGGCTTGTACATATTGAAATTGAGCACCAGTTGTCTGTGTACAGTGCCATGATGTCATTAGCATGAAACGCTTGCGCTTCACCTTCAACACTGCCTCCAGTGAACCTTGTATGGCCCTTGCCAAGGTATGGTTCCATCATCCTGCGAACAACATCACCGGAAATGCCCAACATCCTTCTGTCATCATCGAGTGTGTTTTTCCCTGTGTATACAATTACATCCAACACAAGACCACTCTCACAGTCACACATAACAAAAAGTTTTATACCAAAGCGATTACGTTTGCTCGGTATATATTGCTTGAATGACAGGCATCCCTTGAACAGAATCAAGGACTCATCAACAACAGTGTTCTTGAAGGGATAAAAGTATACACTGAATTTCTGCTTCAAATACATAAACACTTCCCGGATTTTGTATAGAAGGTCATTTCTGTCTGGCGTATTTCTGTCTGCGAAGTGCAACATTCATAGCAACAGAGTGAATCTGTTGCAGGGAAGGAGGTCACGGAAAACTGGAGTACTGATGAAGTGGTCTGTAGACCAGTAATTACGTATATTGTTCTTATAGATATGTGGCATAAGCATGACAGTGGCAAGGAATAAATACATTTCAGCCACTGTTGTGTCTTTCCACCTGTGCAGCCGTGATGATTCTCCAACCTCTGTTGTGTTGTTCATGACATATTGGTAATAAATGTTTGTCTGAGTCACTATCAAGTTCATTATAGGCTCGTCAAAGTACAACTGGAAATAGTCTAACTCTGTAGACTCATTCGTTATGGGACTTTCTGGCTGGATACCACTTCCACTAGCATCAAAATCACAAGGTTGTGGCACGAATATACTTTGTGTCCAGTTCCACTCACGATCACATGGTGCAGGGTGGACCTGTGGCATGGGGCGAGGGGGGGCAGGAGGAGGAGGGAGAGGAGTGGAGGCAGCACATGGTTGAGGGAGTGCCGGGCAGTCCTTTGTCTGTCCACCTACTGTGCCATGTGGTCCAGGCACCATGCCACCCACCACTACTTCCTCCATCCCCGCATACTCCCCTTCGTGATCACTTTCACTATCAGTGGCCGGGGTTTTGGATCGTGACCTGCCACGACCCTTGGGGATTGCATATGGCACACTGCCTGAACGTAGATAACGACACCTAAAAGTACGTTTCACTGGTGAATAATGAACGTCACTATCACTAGACGAATCCTCAATTGGCATAAAATCAATCTCATCATCACTTACATCACTTTCACTATCACTACTAAAACACCAGGAAAATGATAGTTTCCTCTTGCGAAGTTGCCTATGGGTAACACTTGCCACTCTAGAGGTGCTTGGCCCAGGGTCTTCTGTGGCCACACTGGCCACCCCAGAAGTGCTTGGCCTAGGGTCTGATGTGGCCACACTGGCTACCCCAGAGGTGCTTGGCCCTAGGACAGGTGTCACTACCCCAGAGGTGATGGGCTGGGGGTCATCTGGGTTATCGTCGATATTTTCACTAATTCCTTGAATATTACTGGCCCCATTGGTGTCAAATCCACTAAACACTCGAATAGTAGAGTGTTAATACAATGAGGCGTGAGTGAATCACGAGGATGTGCCATGATGTTGACCCAGGATGGAGCTGAATGTAACTGGTCCTACCATGTGGTACCCAGGTGTCCCAGATTTTTTGTATACTGCGCACACCCATTCTCTCATGTCTAGGCGACTCAGGCCTATCGCGCTAATTTTGAACGAATGAAAAATAAAACGTATATATACGTTTGGGGCGCTACGCACGTGAACGTATATATACGTTTGGACCGTTTAAGGGTTAAATAGTAACAAAGTTTGATTGGGTCACAGGTTGACATTTATGAGATACAATAATGAGATACATATATGAGATACAATTTATGAGATACAATTTATGAGATACAATTATTCAGTATTTATTTAGTTGTGTGTGAGTAAGTGATTTTTGAGAAGAGACTTGAATTTATAAACAGTGTTTCTTTTATATTCACAGGTAATGAATTCCAGATTTTAGGGCCGTTTATGTGCATTGAGTTTTTGCATAGCGCGAGATGGACATGAGGAACATCAAAGAGTGATCTGTGCCTTGTGTTATGGTCATGTGTTCTGTTAAGGTTGGTAAGGAGATGTTTGAGGGGAGGGTTTATGTCAGAGTTAAGTGTTCTATGTATGTAGTAGGTGCAGTAATAAGTATGGATGTTTTGTATTGTATTGTCCCTCCTCCCTCTCTGCCTATATGTGTCCCTCCCCCCTCTGCCGGTGTATGTGCCCCACCTCTCCCCCTATCTGCCTGTGTGTGTGTGTGCTTCCCTCTCCCCTCTCTGCCTGTATGTGTGTGTGTGTGTGTGTGTGTGTGTGTGTGTGTGTGTGTCCCTCCATCCCCCTCTCTACCTGTGTATGTGCCCCATGTGTGTGTGTGTGTGTGTGTGTGTGTGCATGTGTGTGTGTGTGTGTGTGTGTGTGTGTGTGTGTGTGTGTGTGTGTGTGTGTGTGTGTGTGTGTGTGTGTGTGTGTGTGTGTGTCCCTCCATCCCCCTCTCTACCTGTGTATGTGCCCCATGTGTGTGTGTGTGTGTGTGTGTGTGTGTGTGTGTGTGTGTGTGTGTGTCCTTCCCTCCTCCTTCTCTGCCTGTGTGTGTCCCCCTCAACTCCCCTCTCTGCCTGTGTGTGTTTCCCTCCCCCCTCTACATGTGTGTGTGTCCCTCTCTCCCTCCTCAGTTATTTTTAGTTATTTTTCAGTTATTTTTAGTTATTTTTCAGTTATTTTTAGTTATTTTTCAGTTATTTTTATTATTTTTAGTTATTTTTTTAGTTATTAGTTAATTTTAGTTATTTTCAGTTATTTTTCATATATTTTTAGTTATTTTTGTTAATTTTTGTTAGTTATTCTTTATTTTTTAGTTATTTATTATTTCTAGTTATATTTAATTATTTTTACTTATTACCTTATTACTTCTTTTTAGTTATTGTTAGTTATTACTTATTTTTATTTATTTTTTAGTTAATTTTACTTGTTTTTAGTTATTTTTTAGTTATTTTTAGTTATTTTTTTAGTTTTTGTTATTAGTTATTTTCATAATTTATAATTTGTTTTATTTTTTTAATTATTTTAGCTATTAGTTATTGGGCAGTGAGTGAATGTATTTGTGAACCACCAGGTGGTTATCATGTAGTTAGTTGTCGGGGTGGATCAGGGAGATAAGATGTTTTCTACCTGTAGTTTTGAAAGTGATGAATGTGTCTGCAGTTCTAGAGTTTTCAGGTAGGGTGTTCCAGATTTTAGGTCCTTTGAAATACATTGAATTTTTGTAAAGGTTTAGTCGAACACGGGGAATGTCATAGAGATGTTTGTGTCTGGTGTTATGCCTGTGGATCCTGTCACAACTATCAAGAAAGCATTTAGTAGATATAGATTGCACTGTAGTAAGTGTGGATGTTCTGGCCCCAGGGCCAGACTCATGGAACTCCGTGTTCATCAAGAACTGCAAGAAGCCCCTATCACGAGCTTTTACCATCCTATGGAGAGGGAGCATGGACACGGGGGTCGTCCCACAGTTACTAAAAACAACAGACATAGCCCCACTCCACAAAGGGGGCAGTAAAGCAACAGCAAAGAACTACAGACCGATTGCACTAACATCCCATATCATAAAAATCTTTGAAAGGGTCCTAAGAAGCAAGATCACCACCCATCTAGAAACCCATCAGTTACACAACCCAGGGCAACATGGGTTTAGAACAGGTCGCTCCTGTCTGTCTCAACTATTGGATCACTACGACAAGGTCCTAGATGCACTAGAAGACAAAAAGAATGCAGATGTAATATATACAGACTTTGCAAAAGCCTTCGACAAGTGTGACCATGGCGTAATAGCGCACAAAATGCGTGCTAAAGGAATACCAGGAAAAGTCGGTCGATGGATCTATAATTTCCTCACTAACAGAACACAGAGAGTAGTCGTCAACAGAGTAAAGTCCGAGGCAGCTACGGTGAAAAGCTCTGTTCCACAAGGCACAGTACTCGCTCCCATCTTGTTCCTCATCCTCATATCCGACATAGACAAGGATGTCAGCCACAGCACCGTGTCTTCCTTTGCAGATGACACCCGAATCTGCATGACAGTGTCTTCCATTGCAGACACTGCAAGGCTCCAGGCGGACATCAGACAAATCTTTCAGTGGGCTGCAGAAAACAATATGAAGTTCAACGATGAGAAATTTCAATTACTCAGATATGGTAAACACGAGGAAATTAAATCTTCATCAGAGTACAAAACAAATTCTGGCCACAAAATAGAGCGAAACACCAACGTCAAAGACCTGGGAGTGATCATGTCGGAGGATCTCACCTTCAAGGACCATAACATTGTATCAATCGCATCTGCTAGAAAAATGACAGGATGGATAATGAGAACCTTCAAAACTAGGGAGGCCAAGCCCATGATGACACTCTTCAGGTCACTTGTTCTATCTAGGCTGGACTATTGCTGCACACTAACAGCACCTTTCAAGGCAGGTGAAATTGCTGACCTAGAAAATGTGCAGAGAACCTTCACGGCGCGCATAACGGAGATAAAACACCTCAATTACTGGGAGCGCTTGAGGTTCCTAAACCTGTATTCCCTGGAATGCAGGTGGGAGAGATACATGATTATATACACCTGGAAAATCCTAGAGGGACTAGTACCGAACTTGCACATGAAAATCACTCACTACGAAAGCAAAAGACTTGGCAGACGATGCAACATCCCCCAATGAAAAGCAGAGGTGTCACTAGCACGTTAAGAGACCATACAATAAGTGTCAGGGGCCCGAGACTGTTCAACTGCCTCCCAGCATACATAAGGGGGATTACCAACAGACCCCTGGCAGTCTTCAAGTTGGCACTGGACAAGCACCTAAAGTCGGTTCCTGACTAGCCGGGCTGTAGCTCGTACGTTGGTTTGCGTGCAGCCAGCAGTAACAGCCTGGTTGATCAGGCTCTGATCCACCAGGAGGCCTGGTCACAGACTGGGCCGCGGGGGCGTTGACCCCCGGAACTCTCTCCAGGCAAACTCCAGGAAGGACCCAGACCAGTTTTTCCTGTTCAAAAGGATGGCCAGATTCCAAGATTGGCCTGACAAGGAATTCAAATTCAAAGTTTATTCTCTATAAGGATTACAATGCTGAGTTTACAGAATTTGGTTATTGTATTGTTTACATGTAGTAAAATAATAATTACAGAGTGTATCACTAGAACACCTAGTATGGCTAGGCATTTCGGGCAGACTTAAATTAAATCTTAAGTTTAAAATATTACAAAATTATGAGGTAAGTTGGTATTATGGCTAAGTGATTAAATACTAGTTTGTGAGTTTAGCAATGTGAATGCTTTTGTTTTGGCACTATACATAGTTTCAGTATTGGAGTATCACAGGCCAACTTATGACTAGTTAAGATTCATTATTTTGAGATTGAGATTGATATTTCTGTTTATGGTCAAATGGGTGAGTGAGTGTAAGTGTTAACCACCAGGTGGTATTCGTGTAATTAGTTGACAGGGTGTATCAGGGAGATAAGATGTTTTCTGATGGTAGTTTTGAAGGTCATGAATGTGTCTGCAGTTTTAGAGTTTTCAGGTAGGGTGTTCCAGATTTTAGGGCCTTTGACATACATTGAATTTTTGTAAAGGTTTAGTCGGACACGGGGAATGTCATAGAGATGTTTGTGTCTGGTATTGTGCCTGTGGGTTCTGTCGCAACTATCAAGAAAGCGTTTTAGGTCAAGGTTAACATTGGAATTTAAGGTCCAGTAGATGTAGATTGCACAGTAGTAAGTGTGGATGTACTGAACAGGGAGTAAGTTTAGATCTATGAAGAGTGGGGGGGGGGGTGTTGCCAGGGATGGGATTTAGTGATTATTCTTACTGCGGCTTTTTGTTGGGTTATTATTGGCTTTAGGTGTGTTGCTGCAGTTGAACCCCAAGCACATATAGCATAGGTGAGGTATGGATATATAAGTGAATGGTATAGTGTGAGAAGGGCAGTTTGCGGCACGTAGTATCGTATCTTGGAGAGGATCCCAACCGTTTTGGATACTTTTTTGGTTATGTGTTGGATATGGGTGCTGAAGTTCAGGTTGTTGTCGAGGTATAGGCCTAGGAATTTGCCCTCATTATGCCTGGCAATTAGAGTGTTGTCGATCTTAATGTTAATTTGCACATCTCCTGCTCTGCTACCAAACATAATGTAGTAGGTTTTGTCAGTGTTAAGCGTAAGTTTATTGGCTGTCATCCAAGTCGATATTTTGATCAGTTCCTCATTAACAATGGTGTTGAGGGTGGCAAGATTAGGGTGAGAGATGACATAAGTCGTGTCATCAGCAAAGAGAATGGGGTTCAGGTGTTGAGATATGTTTGGAAGATCATTGATGTATATGAGGAAGAGCAGGGGACCAAGGACACTTCCCTGCGGAACTCCAGTATCAAGTGGCTGTGTTGTTGATGCTGTGTCTTTAATGGTGACATACTGATACCTATTAGTAAGGTAAGATTTGAAATATGCAAGCGCATGGCCTCTTATACCATATTGGTCAAGTTTGTGGAGTAGGATGCCGTGGTCTACTGTGTCAAAAGCTTTTCTTAGGTCAATAAAAATTCCTAGTGGATATTCCTTATTTTCCAATGCTGTGTAAAGCAGATCTAGCATTTTTATGATTGCATCATTACCTGGAGTTTACCTGGAGAGAGTTTCGGGGGTCAACGCCCCTGCGGCCCGGTCTGTGACCAGGCCTCCTGGTGGATCAGAGCCTGATCAACCAGGCTGTTGCTGCTGGCTGCACGCAAACCAACGTACGAGCCACAGCCCGGCTGATCAGGAACCGACTTTAGGTGCTTGTCCAGTGCCAGCTTGAAGACTGCCAGGGGTCTGTTGGTAATCCCCCTTATGTATGCTGGGAGGCAGTTGAACAGTCTCGGGCCCCTGACACTTATTGTATGGTCTCTTAACGTGCTAGTGACACCCCTGCTTTTCATTGGGGGGATGTTGCATCGTCTGCCAAGTCTTTTGCTTTCGTAGTGAGTGATTTTCGTGTGCAAGTTCGGTACTAGTCCCTCTAGGATTTTCCAGGTGTATATAATCATGTGTCTCTCCCGCCTGCATGCCAGGGAATACAGGTTCAGGAACCTCAAGCGCTCCCAGTAATTGAGGTGTTTTATCTCCGTTATGCGCGCCGTGAAAGTTCTCTGTACATTTTCTAGGTCGGCAATTTCACCTGCCTTGAAAGGTGCTGTTAGTGTGCAGCAATATTCCAGCCTAAATAGAACAAGTGACCTGAAGAGTGTCATCATGGGCTTGGCCTCCCTAGTTTTGAAGGTTCTCATTATCCATCCTGTCATTTTTCTAGCAGATGCGATTGATACAATGTTACGGTCCTTGAAGGTGAGATCCTCCGACATGATCACTCCCAGGTCTTTGACGTTGGTGTTTCGCTCTATTTTGTGGCCAGAATTTGTTTTGTACTCTGATGAAGATTTAATTTCCTCGTGTTTACCATATCTGAGTAATTTAAATTTCTCATCGTTGAACTTCATATTGTTTTCTGCAGCCCACTGAAAGATTCGGTTGATGTCCACCTGGAGCCTTGCAGTGTCTGCATGGAAGACACTGTCATGCAAATTCGGGCGTCATCTGCAAAGGAAGACACGGTGCTGTGGCTGACATCCTTGTCTATGTCGGATATGAGGATGAGGAACAAGATGGGAGCGAGTACTGTGCCTTGTGGAACAGAGCTTTTCACCATAGCTGCCTCGGACTTTACTCTGTTGACGACTACTCTCTGTGTTCTGTTAGTGAGGAAATTATAGATCCATCGACCGACTTTTCCTGTTATCCCTTTAGCATGCATTTTGTGCGCTATTACGCCATGGTCACACTTGTCGAAGGCTTTTGCAAAGTCTGTATATATTACATCAGCATTCTTTTTATCTTCTAGTGCATTTAGGACCTTGTCGTAGTGATCCAATAGTTGAGACAGACAGGAGCGACCTGTTCTAAACCCATGTTGCCCTGGGTTGTGTAACTGATGGGTTTCTAGATGGGTGGTGATCTTGCTTCTTAGGACCCTTTCAAAGATTTTTATGATATGGGATGTTAGTGCTATCGGTCTGTAGTTCTTTGCTGTTGCTTTACTGCCCCCTTTGTGGAGTGGGGCTATGTCTGTTGTTTTTAGTAACTGTGGGACGACCCCCGTGTCCATGCTCCCTCTCCATAGGATGGAAAAGGCTCGTGATAGACGCTTCTTGCAGTTCTTGATGAACACGGAGTTCCATGAGTCTGGCCCTGGGGCAGAGTGCATGGGCATGTCATTTATCGCCTGTTCGAAGTCATTTGGCGTCAGCATAACATCGGATAGGCTTGTGTTAACCAAATTTTGTGGCTCTCTCATAAAAATTTCGTTTTGATCTTCGACTCTCAGTCTGGTTAGCGGCTTGCTAAAAACTGAGTCATATTGGGACTTGAGTAGCTCACTCATTTCCTTGTTGTCATCTGTGTAGGACCCATCTTGTTTAAGTAGGGGCCCAATACTGGATGTTGTTCTCGACTTTGATTTGGCATAGGAGAAGAAATACTTTGGGTTTCTTTCGATTTCATTTATGGCTTTTAGTTCTTCCCGCGATTCCTGACTCCTATAAGATTCCTTTAGCTTGAGTTCGATGCTTGCTATTATTTTTCCTGAATCCAAATTGGCAGGGGTTGAGTATGTTTTGTGCCATTATAAATTAATATAGTCTCCTGTGCACGAGTTTCTCAAAGATTTTGGATAGCAATGGTAAGTTTGATATTGGCCTATAGTTGTTTAAATCTGTAGGGTCAGCACCTTTATGTATTGGTGTAACCCTTGCAGTCTTGAGTAGTTTCGGGAAGGTGCTAGTTTCTAGTGACTTGTTAAAAAGTAATGAGATAGCATGCGAGAGGACATGGGCCGCTCTCTTGTACAATAATGATGGGACATGAGACAGATTCCCTGAGTTATTTTTAAGTGACTTTATAATCTCGGTGACTTCCATGGGCTCAGTTGGAGCAAGATAGAAGGAATTTGGGAAATTCCCATCTAGGTAGTCCCCGGCATGGGCATTGGTGCGTGGGATTTTATTGGCGGGATTAGAACCTATGGTTGAGAAGAAGTTGTTTATCTTGTTAGCTGTGTCAGTGGGATGCAGTGGTGTTTCATTAGGTTTAGTTAGGGCAATATTCTTGGTTTTTTTCAGTTTTTGGGTCCCTAGAATCTGAGAGAGTGTTTTCCAGGTCTTTTTTATATCTCCTCTTGTGTCATTGAATCTACTGGAGTAGTATAGTTGTTTGGCTTTCTTTATTACTTTGGTGAGGACTGATGAATAGTGTTTAAGAATATCTTTGTGTATTAAGCCCTGTCTATATTGCTTTTCATATTGGTGTTTCTTATCAATGGATTTCAGAATGGTGCTGGTTAGCCATGGGCAACCAAGCCGTTTGTTTGTGATCTGTTTCGTTTTTATAGGACAATGTTTGTTGTATAGTCTAAGTAATTTGTTAAGAAAAATGTCTGTCCAGTCGTCAATACCATTACCCTTGGAGAATTCTGTAGGCCAGTCAACAGTCTCTAGGTCAGCTGTGAACTTCCTTATTGAGGCCTCATCATGGATTCTAAATGAAACTTTGTTGTATTCAAGTGGTGGTTTACTAATGTTTGTCAAGAGGAAGGTAGGGTAGTGGTCTGTAGTGCTATCTGTGATTATCCCTGATTTAAGGGGGGCTAGTACATTGGTCCATATGTGGTCTATTATGGTTGCACTTGTCTCAGTGAGCCTGGTTGGTTTAGTTATTGTTGGTATGAGAAGTGTGTTGTTCATATTGTTGATGAAATCAGTTACAGGCTGATCATCTAGTAGGCCAAGGTTGATGTTGAAGTCTCCAGCTAAGAGAAGGTGGTGCTTATTCATTTGTCTGTTTGTTATTAGTGCCTTTAGTTTCTCACTGAAATTTGGGATGTTTGTGTGGGGTATCCGGTAAATGGCACCGATTGTTATAGGCGTCTTAAGGTCTTTTACAGTAAAATTAGCAAAAATGTATTCTCCATATTCATCACTAAAGCAAGTGGTGATAATACAAGATAATTGGTTAGAGTAATAGATTGCAATACCACCCCCAACTTGGTATGGTCTGCAGTTGTGGATTGCTGTGTATCCTGGTAGAGGGTAGATATCTATTATGTCCTGCTTAAGCCAGGTCTCAGTAAGAATAATGCAGGAGAAGGGTGTCTTTAGTGATTCAAGGAGTGCCAGGAGGTCATCATAGTGTTTGCTTAAGGACCTGATGTTGTAGTTAAGTACTGATAGACTTTTAGCATTGTTTAGGATAGTGGTGGCTTGTGATGCTGTGTAGTAAAGGCAGTTACTTTCCAATAGGTTTTGATTGTGTGTCAGATTATGGAGGTTTAGATCAGGGTCAACGTGATCAATCATCTTCTAGGTTTAAATTATGGTTATTTATATCCTGAGTTGTGGGTTGAGTTTTAGTACTGATATCTGTAGTGGTGGGAAGTTTGGACAAGTATATAGCTATAGCATTTTGGTCATGTAGAGTATAGTCACTAATACACATAATGGAGTTGGTGTTGTCTATGTGTTGTGCTGGAATGAGCTAAAGTACAACTAGGTATAAACTAATAATTTAAAAATACAAATTAAAAATAGCACAAGACTCTCACTTGTAATTGCACTAAGGTCTAATGTAATGACTTTGGTATAGTCTATGTATTGAGCTAGAATGAGCTATAGTACAACTAGGTTTAATCTAATAATATAAAAATACAAATTAAAAATAGCACCAGGCTCTCACTAGTAATTACACTATGGTCTAATATAATGACTTTGGTACTGACTATGTATTGAGCTAGAATGAGCTATAGTACAACTGAGTTTAATCTAATGATATAAAAAAGGCACAAGACTCTCAGTTGTAATTGCACTAAGGTCTTATATAAGTTGTTTACAAGAATTAGAGTATAACTAGATTTAAATTGACAAGATAAAATATGCAAGTTAAGGTAGCAAAATAATAAAAAAAAAGTAGAAAAAAAAATATATATATGAGGTAGTTGGTACCAGTTAGCAAAAGATAGTTAAGGGCCTTGAACAATAATATAATTGAAATATACACTAATTGCACACACAATATAGTCACTAAGATATGAAAACAATCTTAGAATAGGACCTATAATATAAACTTATAATATAAAAATACAAATTGAAATGGTACTTGCAATTGCACCAGGGTCTGGTATAGGTTGTTGACAAGATCAAGAGTATAACTAGATTTAAATTGACAAAATAAAATTCACAAATTAAAGTACCAAAAGAATAATAGTAAAAAATAACAATGGCAATGTCTTGGGCGACATTGGTATGAACTCAGTTAATTGGTAAAAAGTTACAAGCAGTTAGTTCTCTAGATGAATGGGACTTTTCTGATTGTAATAAACTGAAGGAGGTAGTTTTACTTGCTTATCAGATGTTGCCAGAAAGGTACTGGCAGAAGCTTAGAGGACTAAAGTTTCAGGCAGGCTAATCTGTGGTGGAATACAGTATGGAGAAGATGTCTCACAAAATTGTAATGACTATTGCAAACAAACCATACCATGGGTGGGGTTAGAAGATTTCACTTCTGAACAAATGGTATCACTCAAAAGGTGTGGTAGACTATTATGAAGGTTTATTTTCCCTAATTTTGTAGAGGATCTTTTGAGAAATGTTCCTCCCGACCTTAAGGCATATCTTGAGAAGAATCTTGATGAGGTAATAGATTTTTAGCTAACTAAAAACTTGGTAGTAGTTACCATCCAGAACCTATTAATAATGGTAAGTTTTCTCCACCCATCAGGAATAAATTTCAGAAGTTTAATTCACATTTTCCAGCCTAATAACCACCACAGTTTTAATAAGCCTAATTCTCCAGTACGTACATGCCCAGGAAAGTTTTAAGTCAGCCGTCATAAATCCAGGACTACAGGGAACAGGTAGGAAGAGCCCAGTTCCCCAGGGTCAAGGGCCCCAGCCTATGCCTAGTGGGCTGGGGCTTTTAAACCTTATTACTGTACATATCACAATAAACAGGGCCACCTACAGCCATATTGCAGAAAGATGCTTAGGGACCAGGCTACAGCAGATGCATAACAATTTTGTTAAAACCAAGAATTACACTGGTTATTTAAGTGTATGTAGTTGTCTGAGGGATAATGGTTCTCATGAAAGATGCTGTTTTTTGGCATCAGTAGATGCAGTTCTGAACCCATTGCAGGAACAGACACCTGTTCTTCTATGTTAACCTTACCTTGGGGGAATTTTATCCAAAGCTTGACAGTTTATTTTACAAGGAATTCTGAACATGGCCTCATAAATCTAGTGAAAGTCCCTGCTCATGCCTTCCTTTTCTGGGTTAGCAGCAGATGTTTATGTTAAGGGGCACAATGGAGCATCTGTCCTTCTGTTATTGAAGTTCCACAAGGACTCTCATGACAGCTCCTTGGTTGAACAAAGTCAATGAGAAGGAAGCCCACCAGAGTTGTGATGGTGTGTGTGGGACCCTTGTGAAGCAACAAATCTGGTCGAAGGCGGTTCCATCTGTGTCTTGCGACAGATGATTTTTTTTTGCATCATCTGTAAATATTGTCCATATAATTGTTGCTGTCATTAGCTCATTCATTTTTATCTAGTTTACCATGCTATAAGCAAGTGAGCTAGGCAAAAGGCAACTCTTGTACTCTTTTTTGGAAGCCGTCAGAATAAAACAGAATATGTCCAGGCCGGATAATCAACCTTGGCCAGTTACCAGAGACGAGCAGGAGTGTTCTCGTTGGCTGCTACTTCTTCACTGCTCGTCCCTCAACCTTGAGCATACAGGTCAGGTGGGTCACGTGACGTGACTCACCAACACTCAGAGTAGTTGACCCAAAAGGGGGGGTAACCACTGAACACCACAGTTAAACATACACCAGTACACCGGGCAGAAGGCATGTTACTATACCTTCAATTAAACTTATCATGGCCATGTTACATAAATAATTATAATAATTGATAATAAGAATAAGCCTTAATAATATAAGGACGTTCATTTCCAATTTAGCTATTAAAGGAAATAACCGCAATGTAAAATTAAAGAAAGGTTAACAATAGGGGCATGACAGTGGGTTATGCCACCCACATTATAAAGAACCTAAACAGGCTTCTTCAGAGGTTCTGTACCTGGATTTCCCAGGGGTAGTACATGTGGTTCTTGTTCTTTTTCAAAGACCATTATGGTCATAACTGGTATGAAGGGAGTTTAGACTTGCTGGTAACATATTTGTGGCCAACTGCTTCTTGTGTGTGCGGTCTCTTAACCTTTTTTTTTTCTTCCCAGGAACATTGTAGGGGCAGAGATCATCATAGATCATTGATGGACCTATGAATTGGAAAACAAATCCTTCCTGAAAACCAGCAATGATGAAAAGACAAGAAAATGACCGCAGCAATCTTCACTGAATCACATGAAGGCCACTGCCCCAACAAAAGTCAACTAGAGGAAAGAACTGATGGTATGCATGTTTTTGTGTAGTCAAATCTCCCTTAAGCCATAGAAATGTGCCCCATTGAAGCATCAAACTTCAGGAATAATGGACCTTACTGCTTAACAATTTTGTTAAAATCAAGGATTACACTGGATATTAAAGTCTATGTAGTTGTCTGGGGATGATGGTTCTCTTGGAGCATGCTGTGTTTTGGCATTATTGCATTAAATTGTAGATGAAATTCTGAGCCCACTGCAAGAACACAAACTTCTTCTCCTTACCATGGAGGATTTTATCTAAGGCTAGACAGCTTATTTTACGAGGAATTCTGGCCAGGGCCTTGTAAATCATATGGAAAGTCCATAATAATGCCTTCCTTTTCCAGGGTCACAGCAGACATTTCTGTTTCTGTGCCTTTTTGCTTGTAAAGTAGGTCTCTTGAAAGTTACCAAGTATTGTTGATTTCTATCTTTGTAGGATTTTAGAGCTTACCTGGTTGTTATAACTTAAGTTAGTTTGTAATATGTGAGATAAACCTGCATCCCATTTTGAATATCTCTTGGAGAGATTTAGGACTTTTAAAGTAAATGTAAATGACTAGAAGTCATCTGTTAGCCATTTTAGTATAACTTTGTTGAGTCATGATGTAGGCAGTGGCAAGTAAATTTGCCAAAGTTTTAGTTTTGAGTATTATTCATTTGCTCTTGATTACAAGTTGCGGTAAAGATTGTAGATTTGAAGAGGCTTTTAAGTGTGTTAAATATCACTTATTTGGTGCAGGCAATAGTTTGTTTCTTAGATTTTTGAAATGCATTTGTTTCTGTCTTACAGGTTGATGAATGTGATTTTGGAGTCTGGGGAGCCTTAGCCAAGAAGACGTAGCCAGAAGCAGCGAGTGGAAACCAGAGGCAGCAAGTGGAAACTATAATAGGAAACCTGAGGAAAGCTACCTGGTATATATTATTGTTTAATTGTTAAAGCGAAGCAGATTGATGTCTTAGAAATATTTATGAAAGGTTACTTGGCTGTTATAATTGTAGTTGTTTATACGTGGGATGAACACGTGTCCTTTGTTGAATATCTGTTGGATAGATTTAGGACATTTAAAGTAAATGTGAATGACTTCAAGTCATGTGCTGGCCATTTGAGTACCAGTTTATTGGGTCTTGAAGATAGTGGGAAAGTGCCATGTAAATTTGCCAAAGTGTGTGAAATTAAAAAATAACATACACTCTGCCTGTGTGTGTTCCTCCCTCCCTTCCCTCTTTGCCTGTGGGTGTCCCACCCCCCTCTCTGCTTGTGTATGTCCCTCCCCTCTTGCTGAGCTTGCCAGGCTCTAAGGGAAAAACAAGTCGCCCATCGGTTCTGTCCTGTCAAAGAAAGAACAAATCAAGGAAGCTGATGTTGCGAAAGGTGTTAATATGCTAACCAAAAAAAGGCCATAAATAGTTGAAGAGGTTGAGAAGTTGTTGCTGGTTCGGTTAGAGGATAAGGAGATGGCAGGTGATAGTGTTTCAGAGACGATTGTTTGCGAAAAGGCAAATAAGTTGCATGCCGATCTGGTACAGAAAACTCCTGGAACCAGTGCTGATAGTGAATTTAAGGCCAGCAGAGGCTGGTTTGACAGATTTAAGAAGAGTAGTGGCATACACAATGTTGTAAGACATGGTGAGGCAGCCAGTTCAGACAAACGGGCAGCTGAGAAGTTTCTACAGGAGTTTAACCCTTTCAGGGTCCAAGGCCCAAATCTGAAGTGTCCAAGAATTTTCAAAAAAAAAATTTGTTATTTTTTCTTATGAAATGGTAAAGAATCTTTTTGTGAAGGTAATAAAACAAAAAGTACGAAATTTGATGGAAAATTGATGAAATTATGCTCTCGCGAATTTTGATGTGTCAGCAATATTTACGAATCGGCGATTTTGCCGACTTTGACTCCCATTTTAGGCCAATTACATTATTCCAGTAAACCAAATTCTTAGCTATTTCACTAGTGTTACTTCTATTCTATCGATTGAGTACAAGAAATCAGCAAGTCAACTGTTTCAACTACAAATTAAAGTGATCGGAAATTGTTAATTTGGCCAATTTAACACAAAGTTCAAAATATTCCAATTTCAAAATAGGGTCCAGAATAAACAATGTAGGTATTGCTGGAACTAAACTAACATTTCCTCTGTTCATTAGTTATGTTTTGAGGCTTTACAAATAAATTCTATTTTGATTTTTTATTCACATAATGAATTTTTATTCACACCAAAAAATTGAAGATTTACTGTTATGCAATACTGTAATAATTGTATAAATATCATCACCATATTTGTGAATGCATATTAGACCCACCAGCTGGCGTGTATTAGACGTGTGAGGTCGTTTGTTTACTCTTGAATATCGGCAAAAATTTAACATTTCTGCCACTTTGAGCTCAGTTTGAAGCCATTTCCAGTGCTAAAACCAATCAAAATCATCTCTATTTCTGTAAAATGTCTTCCATTCTATCAATTGAGACCAAGAAATCGCAAATACAACTATAAAAAACATACGAAAAAACACTGCAAAGTCGCTGTTTTAATCGAAAAATCATGATTTCAGTTTTTTTCTCTCATACACAGTGTGCTGCAGGATCTGTGTTAGATGTATTCTCTCATATCTAGGCCCAAATGTACCACTCACAGTTTATCAGAGTGAGCTGAGCTCATGACGTAGATCTACGGTTTGGACCCTGAACGTAAAGCCGTAGATCTACGGGACGGACCCTGAAAGGGTTAAGGGGTACATAGACACTGAAAAATTCAAACCCCAGCAAGTGTTCAGTTGTGACAAAACAGGCTTGTTTTGGAAGAAAATGCCAAAAGAGGACCTACATCACACAGGAGGAAAAGGCACTGCCAGGACACAAGCCTATGAAAGACAGGCTTACTCTTTTGTTCTGTGCTAATGCTAGTGGTGATTTTAAAATGAAGCCTTTACTTATGTATCATTCAGAAAATCCCAGAGTGCTTAAGAAAAACAATGTTTTTAAGAACAAGTTATGTGTCTTGTGGAAAGCTAATCATAAGGCATGGGTCACAAGACAAATTTTCAAAGAATGGGTCCATGAAGTGTTTGGCCCCAGTGTGAAAAATACCTCCTGGAAAAGAAATTGCCACTCAAGTGCCTTCTGTTAATGGACAATGCTCCTGCTCATCCTCCAAACTTATTAGACCTCTTGTCTAGGGACTTCAGTTTTATAAAAGTGAAGTTCTTGCCTCCTAACACCACTCCTCTCCTCCAGCCCATGGACCAGCAGGTCATTTCTAACTTCAAAAAACTCTACACAAAAGCAGTGTTTGAAAAGTGCTTTGAAGTGACCACAGACACTCAGTTGATGCTTAGAGAGTTCTGGAGGAATCACTTCAGTATCTACAGCTCCATAAGCCTTATAGGTAAGGCTTGGGAGGGAGTGACTTCCAGAACTTTGAACTCTACTTGGAGACAGTTGTGGCCAGATTGTGTCCAAAAGAGGGATTTTGAATGGTTTGAGACTGACCCTCACCCTGACCCAGCTGACCCTCTGCCTGCTGTGGACTCTATTGTGGTATTGGGGAAGTCCCTGGGGCTGGAGGTGAGTGGTGAGGATGTAGAAGAGTTGGTGGAGGACCACAGGGAAGAGCTAACCACTGAAGAGCTGCAAGAGCTTCATCTGGAGCAGTATCAGACCACAGCTGAGAACCTTGCTTCAGAGGAGGAGGAAGAGGAAGTGGATGAGGTGCCTTCTTCAAAGATTAAGGAGATTTGTGCCAAGTGGAATGTTGTCCAAATGTTTGTGGAGAAGTACCACCCTGAGCAAGCTGAAACAAGCCATCTTTGCAACAAGTTCAGTGACAAAACCATGTCCCATTTTAGGGAAATGTTAAAGAGGCACCAGAAACAGAGGACTGTGGACAGTTATTTCGTGAGACAGATGTCCAGTGACTCTCAAGCTGGTCCTAGTGGCATTAAAAGACAGAGAAGGGAAGTAACCCCAAAGAGGACTTTTTCTGAAGTCCTCATGGAGGGGGATTTTCCTTCCAAACACTAACCCGAACTCCCTCTCTCCTCCTCTCTGTCTTCCAGATGCCATTACCAATCTTCAATAAGGGTAAGTAAAAATGTTATTTTATATTTATATACATAATTGAACACTATAGTATTTGTTGTGTGTATGTAAAACTGTAATTAATCTCAATAAAATGTATTTTTTTGTGAATATTTTTGGGTTTTTGGAACAGATTAATTGTATTTCCATTATTTCTTATGGGAAATATTGCTTCGATTTTCAGACTTTTCAAATGTAGAACTAGCTCCTGGAACAGATTAAGTTCGATATTTGAGGTTCCACTGTAGAATGAATTGGAGAGTGTATAAATCTGCAATGGAGGGAAGGCGGGGTAGGGGTCGGCCTAGGAAAGGCTGGAGGGATGGGGTAAAGGAGGTTTTGTGTACGAGGGACTTGAACTTCCAGCAAGCATGAGTGAGCATGTTATATAGGAGCGAATGGTTTTTAGGACTTGATGTGCAGGGGAGTGTGAACAAGGAAATTTTTATGAAGGGATTCAGGGAAACTGGTGGGCCATATTTGAGTCCTGGAGATGGGAAGTACAGTGCCTGCACTCTGAAGGATGGGTGTTAATGTTGCAGGTTTATAACTGTAGTGTAAGCATGCCTCTGGAAAGACAGTGATTGAGTGAATGATGATAAAAGTTTTTTTTTTGTGGGGGGCACCCTGCCTTGGTGGGAAATGGCTGATATGTTAAGAATAATAATAATTTGGTTTACTTGTCTGATAACATTGAGGTTGTGCCAAAGTAGTGGTATTGGCTAATGTTATTGCTGTTATTATCAGCTAATTTTGATGGCATGGGTATCAGTCTAAACTTTAATATTGATATGTGTAGGTAGTGGGTTGGTAGACAGCAACCAACCAGGGAAGTATGTATAAATAAGTTTCTAAAAAAAAATCCCAATGCCTCTATAACAGACATTGCTCCAGAAAAATTAAACAGATCACAGCAAAGAGACTGAATAATCCCTGGCTAACACCAAGCATCCTCAAATCCATTAACACAAAGCATAAATATGAAAAACAGTATAGAATGGGTCAAATAACTAGAGAACAGTCAAAAAGTTACTCATCAGCACTTACCAGCCTGATAAGAAGGTTAAAAAAAATTGTATTATGAAAATAGCTTACATAACATCAAAGGTGATATGAAAAAACCCTGGAAAACTCGATCTGAAATTCTTGGAACTAAAAAGTTATCCAAAAATAAAGCAATCAAACTAACAAAATCAGATTAACCCCTACTCACTCCAACCGAAACAGCAAACAGACTTAATGTTTTCTTCTCCACCATAGGAAAAAATCTAGCAAACAAAATACCAAGCACAAACACCCGTCCATCAGACTACCTCATAGGTACCTACCCAAATATGCTATTCCTAGCTCCAACCAACCCCATTGAAGTTACGCTCATCATAAACACCCTTAAAAACAAGGCAGGAGACATAACTTGCCTGCTTTTATGTACAAAAAAGCTTCTCAAGTATTGTCACCAATTATTGCAACGCTCTTTAACAAATCCATTGAATCATCTACCTTCCCAACAGTCCTCAAAATAGCGAGGGTCACTCCGATACATAAAGGAGGTGACCAAGCTGACTTGAATAACTATAGACCAATATCTAACTTACCACTGCTCTCTAAAATCTTTGAAAAATTAATTCATAGACGGATCTATTCCTACCTCGTTTCACACAACATATTAAACCCTTGTCTGTTTGGATTCAGGAATAATAAAAGCACAAATGATGCTATCATACACATGCTAGAACTAATATATACTGCACTTGAAAAGAAAGAAGTCCCGCTGGGCATTTTCATTGATTTATGTTAAGCTTTCGATACAGTCGACCATGAACTGCTGTACTCCAAATTAATGCACTATGGTATCAGAGGCCACTCCCTCAACTACCTAAAGTCATACCTTAGTAACAGAACTCAATATGTGTATGCAAATGATGCAAACTCTTCCACCCAACCAATCACAGTAGAAGTCCCACAAGGAAGCGTCCTTGGACCACTCCTCATTCTCATCTACATCAATGATCTACCGAATGCATCACAGCTACTCAAACCCATATTATTTGCAGATGACACTACATATGTCTTTTCCCACCCAAACACAGTCATACTAGCAAACACAGTCAATGCTGAATTACAGAAAATATCTGCCTGGATGATGACTAACAAACTTACCCTGAACACTGATAAAACCTATTTCATTCAGTTTGGAAACAAAGCTGTAAATGATCCAGTTAACATAACGCTAAATGGATCATCAGTCACAAGACTCACAGAGGGAAAATTCCTAGGTATCCACCTTGACAGTAGCC
This sequence comes from Cherax quadricarinatus, assembly GCF_038502225.1. Taxonomy (NCBI): domain Eukaryota; kingdom Metazoa; phylum Arthropoda; class Malacostraca; order Decapoda; family Parastacidae; genus Cherax; species Cherax quadricarinatus. The sequence continues at coordinate 39,049 of NW_027195084.1, forward strand.
TTAAGTTCCAGACACACATACAACAAATCACCAAGAAAATCTCCAAGACTGTAGGCATACTATCAAAGATAAGGTACTACGTTCCACAATCAGCTCTCCTGGCACTGTACCATTCACTCATATACCCTTATCTTACATATGGAATTTGTGCATGGGGATCAACAACATCCAATCACCTAAAACTCCTAATAACCCAGCAAAAGGCAGGAGTAAGAATGATAACAAATTCCCACTCCTACCAGCATACTCCACCAATTTTCAAAAGTCTGAATCTGCTCACCATTAAGAACATCCATACTTATTCATGTGCCTACTACATACACAGAACAATACACGCAAATATGAACCCCCCACTCAAACTTCTCCTCACCAACCTAAACAGGACACATGACCACAACACAAGACACAGATCTCTTTTTGATATACCTCGTGTCCATATCACACTGTAAAAACTCTATGCACATAAAGGGCCCCAAAATATGGAATTCATTACCAGAAGATATTAAAGTAACTCAGTCTGAAAATAAATTTAAGACTCTTCTCAAAAGCCACTTAATCACCCTAGACTAAATGCTAAATACTCAGTACACACTTCTCACCTATGTACTCCCACATCATAACTGAAACAATCACATTGAACCTTTTATCCATTGTTGACAGGAATATAATTGAATCATTGTTTTCACAAAAAGCGCTTTCGAATATAAATATATCTTTGTATTATTCAAATTTTGATTCATTTATAATTAATATTCTACTCTACACCTATGAAATAATTACTATCCGACTGTACAACTATGATATACTCCTTAGTATTAAGTAGACTGTAAGCCAATAATGTTAAGTTGGCCCATAATGCCTAGGCATAATAGAGGCTGTCTTTGCATTGCAACCCACTACTGTAAATACAAAATCTCAATGTACTGTTTGCAAAGACATAAAATAAATAAATAAAATAAATAAATAAAATAAATAACATGTATGTGTAGTGTGACCTAAGTGTAAGTAGAAGTAGCAAGACGTACCTGAAATCTTGCATGTTTATGAGACAGAAAAAAGACACCAGCAATCCTACCATCATGTAAAACAATTACAGGTTTCCGTTTTACACTCACTTGGCAGGACGGTAGTACCTCCCTGGGCAGTTGCTTTCTATCAACCTACTACCTAGGCAATAATTAAATATGTAGTCTTAATTTCATTTTTTTATATAGTACAGTGGAACCTCTACTTGCGAGTTTAATCCATTCCATGACCTTGCTCGCAACTGGATTTCCTCGTTTGCAGAGTCAATTTTCCTCATTTAAATTAACTGAAATGCAATTAATCCGTTCCAGTGGAATTCTGTACTTCAATAATTTCACTAATATCAACTCTACGGCTTATTTATCTATCTCGCTTCATCTAATATGGCATAATAAACAATATAAAATAACATAGAAACCTGATATACTCTAAAATGAATAAAATATGTCATTCATGTAGTGGTATGGGCGGTGTCAGCAGTGGACGAGAGTTTGTCTGGACACAGGGCAAAATACTTCATGAACAATTTCGCTAATATCATCTATCACAGTTCATCTGATATGACATAACAAATAATATAGCTAACATAGAAACACGATATATACTCAAAAATGAATAAAATATGTCATTATGTAACAGGTGGAGGCGGCCACAACCGCTCCCTCTTTGTTGTGGTAAACACTGCCATCTAGTGATGGCCTTTTGAAGCCATCTATTATTATAATTATTATATGTAGTACATTATTATATATGTATTATTATTATACAGTGGAACCTCAAAAATCGAATGTATCACATATCGAACGTTTCGAAAATAAGACCATTTTTTCGGACAAACTGTGTTCCTATTATCGAACGCGCCCATATTTTCGGACCGCCGGGTACGGGACCTGTCCGCTGGCCCGCTCTGTCCACGTCCCCACGCAGGCGCCGTGAGCAGTCTAGCTTTGTTTATGCTTGAATGAACACTAACCTGCGATCTCATTCACACATTTTATGATTATTTAATTGTGTTTAGTGCTTGTGGGGCTGTGAAATAAGCTGCCATGGGCCCAAAGAAACTTGCTAGCAGTACCCCTGTGGTAAAGAAAGTGAGAAACACCATAGATGTGAAGAAGGAAATAATACAGAAGTATGAGAGTGGTGTGAGACTTGCTGAGCTTGCCAGGATGTACAGAGGACTGTGGACAGTTATTTTGTGAGACAGAAACAGACGACTGTGGATAGTTATTTTGTGAGACAGAAACAGATGACTGTGGACAGTTATTTTGTGAGACAGAAACAGATGACTGTAGACAGTTATTTTGTGAGACAGAAACAGATGACTGTGGACAGTTATTTTGTGAGACAGAAACAGATGACTGTAGACAGTTATTTTGTGAGACAGAAACAGATGACTGTGGACAGTTATTTTGTGAGACAGAAACAGATGACTGTGGACAGTTATTTTGTGAGACAGAAACAGATGACTGTGGACAGTTATTTTGTGAGACAGAAACAGATGACTGTGGACAGTTATTTTGTGAGACAGAAACAGATGACTGTGGACAGTTATTTTGTGAGACAGAAACAGAGGACTGTGGACAGTTATTTTGTGAGACAGAAACAGAGGACTGTAGACAGTTATTTTGTGAGACTGGGGTCCAGTGACTCAAGCTGGTCCTAGTGGCATTAAAATACAGAGAAGGGAAGCAACCCCAGAGAGGGCTTTGATACCGGAAGTCCTCATGGAGGGGGATTCTCCTTCCAAACACTAACCCCAACTCCCTCTCTCCTCCTCCCTATCTTCCAGATGCCATCACCAATCTTCAATAAAGGTAAGTAAATATGTTATTTTATATGTATTACTATACATAATCAAAAACTTTAGTATTTATTGTATGTAAAACTGTAATTAATCTCAATAAAATGTATTTTTTTTTTTTTGTGAATATTTTTGGGTTTCTGGAACGGATTAATTGTATTTCCATTTTTTCTTATGGGAAATATTGCTTCAAATTTCAGACTTTTCAAATTTAGAACTAGCTCCTGGAACGGATTAAGTTCAAAATTTGAGGTTCCACTGTACATTACAGTATATTATTATTATTATTATATTATACTATTATTATACATATTGTTATTATTCATATTATTATTATTATACATATTATTATTATCATTATTATTATTATATAAATTATTTGTAATTTTTATTCACACAAAAAATATAAGATTTACTGTTATTCCTTATTGCAATAATTGTATAAATATGTCAACCCATTCACGACTGCATATTTATTTATTTATTTATTTATTTAAAAATTTGAGCACACATACAGAGGTACAAAAAATACAGATAAGAGCAGCATGCCAAAGCCACTTATACTATGCATAGCATTACGGGCTGGCTTAAAATTAACTTAAGATTAACTAAGCAATGATGAAATCAGTGATAAAACTTTAATGTAAACAGATTACTATAAAGCACAAGTGAGTATTACAAAGACAGGTCATATGGTTGCATGCATTGTTGTACATTCAGTAGAATGGAGTATTCTGTTAGGTAGTGTATTTAAAAAATAATAAAGTTAGATTGGGTTTTAGGTTTAACATTTATGTGATATAATTGTGAGAAACATTTAAGATATACAATTTATAAGGTTCAGTTATTCAGTATTTATTTGGTTTTGGGTGAGTAAGTGATCTTTGAGAAGAGACTTGAATTTATAAACAGGTAGTGTTTCTTTTATATTTACAGGTAATGAATTCCAGATTTTAGGGCCTTTTATGTGCATTGAGTTTTTGCATAGTGTGAGATGGACACGAGGAACATCAAAGAGTGATCTGTGCCTTGTGTTATGGTCATGTGTTCTGTTGAGGTTGGCAAGGAGATGTTTGAGGGGAGGGTTAATATCAGAGTTAAGTGTTCTATGTATGTAATAGGTGCAGTAATAAGTATGGATGTTTTGTATGGTGAGTAGGTTTAGTGTATTGAATATTGGTGGAGTGTGCTGCCTATAGTGAGAATTTGTTATCATTCTAACTGCAGCCTTTTGTTGGGTAATTAGTGGTCTGAGATGGTTACTTGTTGTTGAGCCCCATGCACAAATTCCATAGGTGAGATAGGGGTAAATAAGAGAGTGATATAGGGCCAGGAGGGCTGACTGTGGAGCATAGTACCGTATCTTCGATAGTATGCCTACAGTCTTGGAAATTTCCTTAGAAATTTGTTGTATATGTGTATGAAATTTGAGTCTATTATCAAGGTGGATTCCTAAGAATTTTCCCTCTGTTAGCTTTGTGATAGGTGATCCGTTTATCATTATGTTAAGAGGGACATCTGTAGCTCTGTTACCAAACTGAATGAAGTAGGTTTTGTCAATGTTTAGTGTAAGTTTGTTAGTCCTCATCCAGGTAGATATTTTCTGTAATTCGGTATTTACAGTATTGGCTAGCGTGACTGGGCTCGGGTGGGAGAAGACGTATGTAGTGTCATCTGCAAATAGTGTGGGTTTGAGTAATTGCGAAGCATTTGGTAGGTCATTTATGTATAGGAGAAAGAGAAGAGGGCCAAGGACACTTCCCTGTGGGACACCAACTGTAATTGGTTGTGCAGAAGAGTTTGCCCCATTTGCATACACATATTGGCTTCTGTTGCTGAGGTATGACTTGAGGTAGTTGAGGAAGTGCCCTCTTATACCATAGTGTGACAATTTTACGTGGAGCAAGTCATGGTTAACTGTATCAAAAGCTTTATGTAAGTCAATGAAGATCCCCAGTGGGACTTCTTTTTTCTCTATTGCAGTGTATATATGTTCTAGCATGTGTATAATAGCATCATTAGTATTTTTATTTGGCCTGAATCCAAATTGGCAGGGGTTGAGTATGTTTTGGGAGATAAGGTAGGAGTAGATTCGTTTATGAATTAATTTTTCGAAGATTTTTGAGAGAGGGTGTAAGTTGGATATTGGCCTATAGTTATTCAACTCTGTTTGGTCTCCTCCTTTGTGGATCGGGGTGACCCTTGCTATTTTGAGTACTGTAGGGAAGGTGGAGGATTCAATGGATTTGTTAAAGAGTGTTGCAATGATTGGTGATAGCACTTGTGACACTTTTTTGTATATAAAGGGTGGTAAGGTATTTAAATCTCCTGCCTTGTTTTTTAGTGTGTTGATAATAAGGGAGACTTCGTATGGGTTAGTCGGAGCTAGGAACAGTGTGTTCGGGTAGTTGGAATGGACAGTGACGTCATTTGTTTACTCTGAAACAGCTAAGCAATGGACCATTTCTCCTAGGTTGAGCTCAATTTCAAGGCACTTTTCGTCATGAAAGCAATCAAAATCGTATCTATTTCTGTAATATATCTTCCATTCTATCAAATGAGACCAAAAAAACGAGAATACAACCATAAAATCCATTCAAAATTACCACTAAGGGGTGGCTAATTGCTGAGAAGTGAACTCTGTTATTTATGCTTAGATTTCTTTCATTTTAGGTGTAGGTTAAGAAGCATCTTTCCATCATACATTGCCCAAGTTTCAATAAGATAGTCCAACAAACAAATGAGATACAATTCCCGAGATCAAGAGCAAGAGCCCCTCACCAGTGTCAAGGAACCTGCCTTGAGGTCTGCTCACTTGTGGAAATTTGCTCGCGTATGGAAGCAAAAAATCGACCCATCGACTGCTCGTATTTGGAAAAACTCGCACGTGGACACGCTCGCAAGTAGAGGTTCCACTGTATATACTATTGAAGGGACTGTTAAAATATGGTAAGGCATCATTGTTTACTCCAAAATCCTCTTCAGAACAATGCTTCCACACTTCTCAAGATCTTTTTTAAGTGACAATTCAAGCATTTTACCAATATCCAGGATTTCCTCAAGTAGCTCCTACAGTGTTAAGTAGTTTATCTTCAAGTTCTTCTTAATCATACTATTTTTTATTGGCTTCTTTCCTATGAATTTGGTTCCTCAGGCAGCTCCTTCTTTGTCAACCTCTTGCAGTATTTCATTTGCATCTTCAAACTCCTCATAACTTGGTTCTTGCCAGATCTACAATTTCCTCAACCTACCTCCATCCTTACTTAGGGGAAAATGAAATAAATTATTCACCACTGAAGGTCATAATTAACCCTACCCTTCATTTACACAAGAACATCTGCGATGTTAAATTTATGCCATTACTCTGGCGCAACAGTCTCGGAACCACCATCCATTACTCTGATGAGTTTTTACATAACGGGGCACATGTATTTGTGCTGAAATGTCTTTCTGACTTCTCCATTATCAAGAGTGAGTGAGGAGAACCTTGAATACAAGATTATCTTTCTGGCCAGGTATATCTTGACTGCAGGAATAAAATAATGCTTTAATTAACAGACAGGGTTTGTCTTGATGTTTTACAGCACTGTAAATTACCATTGCCTTGCGATTGAACTGTTACATTTGTTCAGAGAAGCAAGGTAATGTTTACTTCCTTTGCAACAAGCTGCACTTTTTACTTGCTCGTTAATGTAGGTTCTTCATGGCATGCACCTTCAAGGTTGTCCTATATTGTCACCATTAAACACTCAGTTTAGATTGGAACCGTTCTCAGAAATAATTTGCTTAGAGTATGCAGGGAAATTTTGCATGGCAATATGATCAGCTGGTGTACTCTTGACTCCACACCTTGTATTATGAAGTTGATTGTCCTTTCCTGATGTTTTCAAATAGTCACGCAAACATAATGTTGTAAACACTCTCCTTAAGCAATGTTTTGCAGTATTGTAAATGAGGGTTTTGTGTCTTACTTTCTGAGTATTAAGTGGGGACACTTTCCTTGTTTTCTTCTTAGTCTTTACACTTGTTAACATTTCCTTGTGTTCTGTCTAATTGTATGTATGGTGAATTATTTTTATTTATTTTTATTACACATCGGCCGATTCCCACCAAGGTGGGGTGGCCCCAAAAAAGAAAACCTTTCATCATTCACTCCATCACTGTCTTGCCAGTGGGGTGCTTTACACTACAGTTATAAAACTGGAACATTAACACCCCTCCTTCAGAGTGTAGACACTGTACTTCCCATCTCTAGGACTCAAGTCCAGCCTGCCAGTTTCCCTGAATCCCTTCATAAATGTTACTTTGTTCACACTCCAACAGCATGTCGAGTATTAAAAACCATTTGTCTCCATTCACTCCTATCAAATACGCTGACACATACTTGCTGGAAGTCCAAGCCCTTAGCACACAAAACCGCCTTTACCCCCTCCCTCCAACCTTTCCTAGGCTGACCCCTACCCTGCCTTCCCTCCACTACAGATTTATACACACTCGAAGTCATTCTGTTTTGTTCCATTCTCTCTACATGTCTGAACCACCTTAACAACCCTTCCTCAGCCCTCTGGATAATAGTTTTGGTAATCCCACACCTCCTCCTAATTTCAAAACTACAAATTCTCTGCATTATATTCACACCACACATTGCCCTCAGACATGACATCCCCACTGCCTCCAGCCTTCTCATTGCAATATTCACCACCCATGCTTCACACCCATATAAGAGTGTTGGTATAACTATACGTACTCTCATACGTTCCCCTATTTGCTTCTACGGACAAAGTTTTTTGTCTCCACAGACTCCTAAGTGCACCACTCACTCTTTTCCCTTCATCAATTCTATGATTCACCTCATCCTTCATAAACCCATTTCCTGACACATCCACTCCTAAATATCTGAATACATTCACCTCCTCCATACTCTCTCCCTCCAATCTGATATCCAGTCTTTTTGTTATCCTCGTCACCTTACTCTTTCCTATATTCACTTTGAATTTTCTTCTTTTACATACCCTACCAAATTCATCCAGACAAAACATACAAGCATTATGCATCACATATGCATATTTAACCCTTTGACTGTTTACGCAGTATAAATACGTCTTACACGCCACTGTTTCTGACGTATATACAGTGGACCCCCGGTTAACGATATTTTTTCACTCCAGAAGTATGTTCAGGTGCCAGTACCAACCGAATTTGTTCCCATAAGAAATATTGTGAAGTAGATTAGTCCATTTCAGACCCTCAAACATACACATACAAACGCACTTACATAAATACACTTACATAATTGGTCACATTCGGAGGTAATCGTTATGTGGGGGTCCACTGTATACCCATAAATTCTAGAGGCTTCAAATCAAGCAGGAGAAACCTGGTAGGCCCACATGTGAGAGAATGGGTCTGTGTGGTCAGTGTGCACCACATAAAAAAAATCCTGCAGCACACAATGCATAATGAGAAAAAAAAACTCTGACCGTTTTTTTGGATTAAAACGCCGACTTTGAGGTGCATTTTCATATAGTATTTATCGTTGTATTCTCGTTTTCATGGTCTTAGGTGATAAAATGGAAAACATGTTACAGAAATAGAGATGATTTTCATTACTTTCACGATGAAAACGACCTTGAAACTGAGCTCAAAGTAGCGGAAATGTTCGATATTTACCAATGTTCAGGAGTAAGCATATCACACCACACGTCCAATACACGTCAACTGGGGAGTCTGATATTCTTTCACTAGTGCACTGATATTATTTATACCATTTTTAAAATAATGTAGTAGTCTGCATACCAGTAAATTTTGTATTTTTTTGTGTGAATAAAAAATCAAAATATTTATTTATTTATTTATTTATTTATTTATAAATTTTAGCATACATACAGAGATACAAAAAAATACAGGTAAGAGCAGCATGCCAAAGCCACTTATATGCATAGCATTACAGGCTGGCTTAAAATTGAAAGCAATAGTAATATAAGAGGGGCCTAGAGATGTGACTAATGAACAGAGGATGTTATTTTAGTGCCAAGAATGTCTACCTTGTTTATTCTGGACCCTATTTTGAAATTGGCATCTTTTTTGATTTGCGTGAAATTGGCCAAATTGCCAATTTCTGACCACTTTATTGGGTAGTTCAAATTGGTAAATAGATGGTTTCTTGTACTCAACTGATAGATAAAATGGAGTTCTAAAGAAATAGCTATGAGTTTGGTCAACTGGAAAAACGGAATTGGCTAAAAACAGGGCTCAAAGTCGGCGAAATCACCGATACGTATATGTCGCCGAGACCGCTAACTTCGCGGGAGCGTAATTCCGTGAGTTTTCGACCAAATTTCGAACTTTTGGTTTCATTACCATCGGGAAAAGATTCTCTATCATTTCATAAGAAAAAATAGTTTTTTTTCTTCAAAAATTTTGCGGCATAGAATGACAGTTTCAGAAAGGGGCCTGCGACAGTCAAAGGGTTAAAGTTTCCATCTTCTGTACCCTTGGAGCTGATTATTATATTCTGCTACCTCTAGCATCACTGATATTCCTCTTGGGTGCCATGTTGAATGTCCAGAATAGAGATGATGTGAGAAAAAAGATACAAAATACTTTGATGACACTGTGAAAGGAACAAGACAAACCCAACTTGTGTTGAAGGGAAGGAAATCAACTATGCAAACTTAAGTGATTTTTACATATAACTTGAGTATTCTGTGCCTACAAAGTTTTTTCAAATGGTAATCAAGAAAAGAATTCAGTTAATCAGTTGTATTTACACAGAAGCCATACTACAAGTTTGAGTTCATATTATCTCATTTTTTAATCTATTTCAGTGCTAACTCTGTAGCTGACATCTTGATCAAACTCTAAAAATCTTACCTTAAATTTGGAAACTACATGAACCTCCTGTACTTCACCTCTTGTTTGTGCTCTAATAATCTTGCCTGTAAATTCTAACTCATGTTACATTCAGTTTTAAGCCTAGAGGTCTCCCTCACTAGTGTAGAGTTTAATTCAGAATAGGCTCAATGGATTTGCCACACTCAAATTGCTTTCTTTTATATGAATATAAACCCACAGACTGCTTTTTGAAGAGGTATCCCTCAAATGGTACCTCACCACCACAATGATGCACACTGAACACCAACTATCCGATGGTACCTCACTACCACAATGATGCACACTAAACACCAGCTGTCCGATGGTACCTCACCACCACAATGATACACACTGAACACTAACCATCCGATAGTACCTCACCACCACAATGATGCACAGTGAGGAACAACTAGTTTGGGGAGAACCAAGTCCCAAAATTTGGGAGGAAAAGGCTAGGGAAACCCTACCAGACCTTTTCCCTGATGGTTCCACCATGAGAAGTATGGCTCATGATCATGCTACCAATAATCTTCATGATATTTCTCATGAGAATGGTAAGGGCTTAAGTCTGGAAACTCTGTTCTCTGATGTTGAACTACAGTCAACTAAAGAAAAGGATGTTCCAGCCAGGGCTGAGCATGATTGGAGCATGGATCAGTTAAGTAGAGTGAGAGAGGCTGCACCTACTAGGGTGCAATTAATTTCTGCACAGGAGAATGATGTCACTCTTAAGCTGATCAGAGCCTCAGCTGTGGCTGAGGAAGAGATTTTACAATTAAATAAGTGTTTTCAGGGAGGAAACTCTTACAAAGAAGTCACCTCTGTTTGCAGTATCAATGGAAGGAGAACAAGGGTTTTGTCACCAGATGGTGATGTCCAGGCATTTCTTCTGCCCTCTGCTGTGAGAGACTGACAGAGAGTATATTAAGACCTATCATATCTGTCAAATTTTAGGGACACCTAGTCAAAGTATTAAACCTGTTTCCTTTCAGCTTATTTCAGCACCAAGTGAACCCTTCAGCAAGCTGGTAGTGGATGTAGTTGGTCCAATTCCAAGGACCAGAATGGGAAATGATTATTTACTCACAATTATTTGCTCCACTACCAGGTACCTGGAAGCAGTCCCTCTACATAACAGCTCATGTAGTCTTAAGAGCCTTGATGAAGTTCTTTTTTCATGTTGGTTTTCCTCAAGAGATGCAAACACACTAAGGGCCTAATTTTACCTCAGAGTTGTTTAGAAATGTTTTAAAGGGATTAAAAGTAGAGCTTAACTTTCAACTGCCTATCATCCTCAATCTCAGGGAAAAATAGTGAAATTCCATCAAACCTTTAACCCTTTCAGGGTCCGTCCCGTAGATCTACGGCTGGTCGGTGAGTGTCCAAACCGTAGATCTACGCCAAAATTCTAGCGCCGTCAAATTTAGCGCGAAAGCGCTCATGGGCCTACATATGAGAGAATGGGTCTGCGCCGTGGGTGTGCGCCATAAACAAAAAATCTAGGCGTCTGCATAGCATTGTGGGAACGCCGGCTCAGTCACCCTTGTTCACCATGCCTCGTCGCAAGTCAGCTCTCACTCCCCGGAAAATTGGGACTCTCCTCTTCCTGTCTGATAGTTCTGACACTGATGGAAGTGGAAATGAAGACGAATTCTACGGCTTTGATAAGTTAGTGACCGAAAATAATGACCAGGATATCGATAATAGTGCAGAAAACCCCGACGATCCTCGACCTTCTACCTCTGGTGTGGGCACTCGTGACTCACCGTCGGGTGTTCCTAAACGTAAGAGAAAACTAATATTTTCCCGTGGCCTGGCCTCTGACTTCAGTAATGACGATGATTCTGACGTGGATTGTGATTTTATTGCGCTCGACGATCATTCGAGTAGTGATAGTGAGGAAACATATTCACCAGTGAAGCGTCGGTATGTTCGCCGCTGCATGCGCTCGGGTAGTGTACCCTATGCTGTGCCCAGGGGACGGAGTACATCCCGGAGTACATCCCGTGGCCCTACACCCGTTTTAGGTAGTGATAGTGAGGATGATGTGGCTACACTTGGCATGGATGGGCCACAGACATCAGTGGATGGTGTTAGTGGGGCTGGTGGTGGTAGTGGCACCGCCATGCGTGACTCGCTGTGCCACGCGGGAACCCACGCTGCTGACTCGTCAGTTCAAGGACAAAGCGGAGCGTCACCCACCAGCCCGCCACAACCACCCGTACAACCAGCCTATGATGTCCAGTATCCACCAGCAAACCGTATCTGGGATTGGCAGCAAAATCCCAATTTTGTTCCCAGCCCTCACCACTTTGATGACTCGCAAAGTGGAATTCTACCTACCTGTCCCCTTGGAACCACGGCCAATGAACTGGAATTCTTTGAATTATTCTTTGACCAGCCATTGATGGAAATTATTGTCAGGGAAAGTAATAAGTATTTTCAGTACACCATGGCAAATACGATCTTATCACCACAGTCAAGACTACACAGGTGGAAAGAGACGACTGTTGCAGAAATGTATTTGCTTTTTGCAACAATAATGCTTATGCCTCATGTCTATAAGCATAATATAAAAGCATACTGGTCCACAGATCGGCTAATTTGTACCCCATCCTTCAGTGAAATAATACCAGTGAACAGGTTTATCTTACTGTTACGTATGTTGCACTTCTCTGACAAAACCAGGCCTGACAGGAGTGACAGGTTATACAAGATTAGAAATGTTTTCATGTATCTCAAACAAAAGTTCAGGATATACTTTTATCCATTCAAGAATCTTGTAATTGACGAGTCTTTGATTTTGTTCAAAGGTAGACTGTCATTCAAGCAGTATATACCGAGCAAGAGGAACCGCTTTGGTATAAAATTGTTTGTACTCTGTGATTGTGACAGTGGCCTGGTGTTGGATATTGTTGTATACACGGGTAGTAAAACATTGAAAGATACCAAGATGTTATTGGGTATATCAGGTGACGTAGTGAGAAACATGATGGCACCTTATCTTGGTAAGGGCCATACATTATATACCGATAACTGGTACACAAGCCCATTACTCAGTGATTTCATGCGAGTGAACAAGACAGATGTGTGTGGCACAGTGCGTTCTAATCGTAAACATATGCCCAGGCTCAACGCAGGTGTTCGTGGTGATGACGTGCAGGTGTTTACTGCCAATGACATCATGGCATTACGGTGGCATGACAAACGAGATGTCACATTGTTGACAACCATTCACCGTAATGAAATGCAAGACAGTGGCAAAGTTGATCGAGTGACTAATGAACGTATTCGAAAACCAGTGACAGTGATTGATTATACACAAAACATGCGCTTGGTTGACAAGTGTGACATGCAGATTGGTTTTGTTGACTGTGTTCGTAAGAGTTACAAGTGGTACATGAAACTTTTCTTCCATCTCATGGACATTTCAATGCTGAATGCATATAATATGTACCAAATAAAGACTGGTAACAGACCACCGTATGGTGAATTTTGTTTGTCTGTTGTCAGACAACTCATAATGAAGTACCAGGTAACAACACCTGCAATACAACATGGTCCTCGAATTCATCACAATATACCCAAGCGTTTGAGAAGAGAAGGTGATCATTTCATAATACAGCTTCCTTCAACTCAAAAGAAATTTGCTCAGAAGAGATGCATTGTCTGTGCACAAACAAAACGACGGCAACAAAGACGCAAAGACACTCGGTTTATGTGTGAGGAATGTAAGGTGCCTCTGTGCATGGTGCCTTGTTTCAAGGAGTTCCACAAGCTCCAGCAGTTCTAAAACCATGTCCAGTGATTGTAAATATGTAAATATATGATAGAACATTAGTATTATACAATATTTGTGCATGTTTATTGTAATAAACAACAGTGGTAAACAATAATATGATAATAACTTTAGTGCGGTTATTGTGTTCAATACAGTGAGTATATATATATCAATTATATACAGTATTGGTCTCTCAGGCCCCAAATGTTAGTAGGAATAGAAAAAAATTGGAAAAGAAAAGAAAAAACAACTAAAACAACAAAATAATATAATACGCATATGTGGAATTCGTCGATGTTGCCGCCACCACATCATTTTCTACAAACTTCTTGGCACTGTATCTCGGTAAGTACTGATCAGATTCTAATTTTTTTTGTTTTATTACCTTCACAAAAATATGCTCTTTAATTCTGTAAGAAAAAATAATTTTTTTTTTTTTCAAAATTTCTTGGACACTGGTGCGTGACTTCAGATTTTGGCCTTGGACCCTGAAAGGGTTAAGACAATGCCACATGCCTGTGGTATAGACAATACTAACAACTGGGATGAGAGGATCCCTCTTTTTGTATTTGCTGAGTGGGGAAGAACTCTGGAATCTCTGAGCTATTGGCTTGGGGGGGGGGGATGATGATGCTCCCCTCTAGGAGTTTTTTCTCAGTTTCAGACACTGTTTGGCTCGTATGAAGTGGATGGTACCAGTGAACGTGCCCATCAAGCAGACCAGGATGATGTGGGACCGTAATGTGGACCGTAGTGCTCTGGAAGCTGGGGAGAAGGTGCTGGTATTGGAGCCAATTCATGTGAAAATCTGTATGGCAAGTTGCTGTGACCTGAACATGGTGTGGGGAAAGTTTTCAGGTGTAAGATATAAAATCCACACATGTGAGCAGGAAAAGAGTGAGTGTAAAGTACACAGTAACCAGTTAAAGGGTTTAAAGTTATATCAGAAATCCAGAGAGACGAATATTTTAATGGAATGTAAAGAGGTGCAAAACAGTAATCTTATGTAATAGCAAAGGTGTATTTAACCCTTTGACTGTTGCAAGCCCATTTCTGAAACTGCCATTCTATGTCAAAAAATATTCGAAAAATAAAAAATTTATTTTTTTCTTACCAAAATGTTAGGATTATTTTGCTGAGTGTTTTAAGCCTAAAAATTTTTTTTTGCGATCAGTACTTACCGAGATATAGAGGCGTAAAGTTGGCAGAAAATGAGCAGCATATGGCAACAGCGGTAAATGCTGCTCACCCAGTATACAATGTCACTGACAGTAGTGTCAGTGACAGTAGTGTTGCCCCCTATTTAATTTAATTCTTTGATTATATAATATACAAGTACAGTGGTCCCTCGTTTTTCGTAGTTTCCGGCAATCGTAAAATTTGCCAATCATAGGGGTATTTTCGAATAAACATGGACTCGCTTTTCATAGGTTGACTCGCGAGTCGTAGTTCGTCCAGGACGCGTACCCACGGCGTGAGCCGGGGCGGCAGCCAGTCTGGCATTGTTTACCAGTGAGCGAAGGTCCCCTCACGTGCTCCAGCGAAATATTTCATAATATTCCATTTATTTTAGTGCTTGCAAGTACTAAGTAAGCTACCATGGCTCCAAAGAAAGCTCCTAGTGCCAAGCATGTGTCTTAATTAAGACACATGTGCGGCGTCTGGTTGTCTTTGTTGTGGACGTTTCGCCATCCAGTGGCTGGCTGGATGGCGAAACGTCTACAATGGGGATGCCCGGGTGTTGTGCATGTGTCTTAATTTCATCTTGTCGGTATTATATACAATTCTTGTAGTACTACTACTACTACTACTACTACCTCCACCTCTTCCTGCCTATATATAGCCGTCCTGCTCCACCTCTGTTAGTGTGACTTTGTCAATGGTCCAAGTCTGACCGAAACGTTGTCGTAAGCTTCTCTCTTTTATGTGCGGGTTATTTGTGTATCGTTCCAGTCACGGTATTGTGCCTTTTTGTTATTTATTTTTGACATTGAAAGTCATCACAGGACACAACTTTAGATGTAATATTAACTGTAGAATTACTGACAGTATGTTAGATAAATGGACACAAGTGCAACTAATGTGACATTTTATTGTAACATTTTGCTCTCCAGGAGCTTTGTCAAACCCATTACAGACAATACATGGACACAGAGAGTGTATATAGGTAGAGTATAAGGTGCAAAGTATAATATAATCATTGTAGGCGGTGGTAGTAGTTGTAGTACTATTACTACCACAAATACTACTGCTAATACCTACAGTGATTGTATTATGCTTTGCACCTCACACTATACCTATATATACCCTGTGTCCTTGTTTGTAATGTCTTAAAGTTCCTGCAGAGTGAATTGTTGTTACAATAAAATGTTGCATTAGTTGCACTTGTGTCCTTATATCAAACACAACCTTAGATTCTGAAAATGCCTGGAACCTTGATTAATTGCAGTCGCTACAACTGGACAAAAAAGCTGGTCATAATAACACGTGGAAAACACCGACACATCTGATACTCAACCAAGACCTGTACACTACATGATGTAGTTGTCAGTTGACCTCAAAGGTTACCTGATGCTGTCTCCTACCTCACTGGTCAGGTCATCACCTTACACTCTTGCCAGTATGTGTTGTTCTCAAACCTGTGTTTGTTACAGAGGATCATAGTCCCAGAACACAAATATTTTCTAGATATTCACATTTGCTTGTGTCTCTCCCCTCAAGGGAAGTTCCTTGATGCTGGTGAGGGGCTCTTGATCTAGGGAATTGGATCTGTTCTCCAGTTCCCTGAATTAAACCTGAATACCTTCCACATCCCCCCAGGAGCTGTATAATCCTACGGGTTTAGCGCTTCCCACTTGATTATAATAATGCTCATGTCTCTTTCTCAACCACTTTCGTGCGTCTACCGAAGTTGATACTAGTGTTGGGCACTTGATGCAAGGAATTGGATTTTTTCCTCTTGGATCCTCTCAAGGAAGGTTCCTTGATACTGGTGAGGGGCTCTTGATTTAGGGAATTGGATCTGTGCTCCAGTTCCCTGAATTGAGCCTGAATACCTTCAATCCTCTTTCCTACATGTGCTGTATAATTCTCCAGGTTTAGTGCTCCCAATTCCCAGGCACACTATGACCTCTGTAGGTTTTGTGCTTCACCCACTGTAACAGAACGAGTTAGCATCACTTGCTGCAATAGGTATCAAAGTAAAAGTTAATGAAAATGGCACCAGGCTGCCATTTACTTTAGGGAGAATAAACTAAATTAATTTTTTGCACAATAGATGGCACTAAAAATTGAAAATGGCACTTGGATGCCATCTATTGTTGGAATTATTTATTAAATCTAGTTCATTTTTTGCACAATAGATGGCCCTAAAAATTACTAATGAAAATGGCACTTGGCTGCCATCTATTGTTATA
The DNA here is from genome assembly GCF_038502225.1 of Cherax quadricarinatus. Classification (NCBI taxonomy): domain Eukaryota; kingdom Metazoa; phylum Arthropoda; class Malacostraca; order Decapoda; family Parastacidae; genus Cherax; species Cherax quadricarinatus. The sequence goes on from NW_027195084.1 coordinate 55,949, forward strand.
ATTATTTACTAAATCTAGTTCAGTTTTTGCATAATAGATGGCGCTGTAAGTTAATGAAAATGGGAAGATAAAGGGTAGACTAAACTAAATATTTTTTTAGTTCACTTTTTGCTCAATAGATGGCGAAAAAAAAATTAGAAAATGGGAGGATTGATTAGGGGAGACTGAATAAAATATTTTTAGTTCATAATTCTCACACTAGATGGCATCCAAGTGCCATTTTCATTAGTAATTTTCAGCACCATCTATTGTGCAAAAAATGAACTAAAAGTTTAGTTCATAATTCTCACACTAGATGGCATCCAAGTGCCATTTTCATTAGTAATTTTCAGCGCCATCTGTTGTGCAAAAAATAAACTAAAAATATTTAGTTTAGTCTCCCCTAGTTGATCTTCCCATTTTCAATTTTTTTTTTCGCCATCTATTGAGCAAAAAGTGAACTAAAAAAAAAAATTTAGTTGTCTACCATTTATCTTCCCATTTTCATTAACTTACAGTGCCATCTATTATGCAAAAACTGAACTAGATTTAGTAAATAATTATAATAGATGGAGGCCAAGTGCCATTTTCATTAGTAATATTTAGGGCCATCTATTGTGCAAAAAATTAACTAATTTAGTTTATTCTTCCTCCAATAGATGGCAACCTAGTGCCATTTTCATTAACTTTGTGCCATTACCAAAACTAAGCACTAAACCCACCCAGGTCATACAGTGCTGTCTCCCTGCACTAGGTGGCACCCCGAATGCAGTGTAGTGACAACTCCAAGCACTATCATTTTCCTTATACAAGATGGCACCAAAGTGCAATGTTATAGGTGCCATCTGTAGTTGTAGACACAGACAGTAACTTTATTAAGACAATAATCTTGTATCAGAATTTATTGTGATAGATCATATCTGGTATACCTGGAGAGAGTTTCGGGGGTCAATGCCCCCACAGCCCGGTCTGTGACCAGGCCTCATGGTGGATCAAGGCCTGATCAACCAGGCTGTTACTGTTAGCCACACATAATACAACATTCAGACCACAGCCCGGCTGGTCAGGTACTGACTTTAGATGCTTGTTTAGTGCCTGCTTGAAGACAGCCAGGGGTCTATTGGCAATCCCCCTATGTACACTGGGAAGCAGTTGAAGTCTTGGGCCCCTGATATTTGTTGTATTCTCTCATCGTGCTAGTGGCACCCCTGCTTTTCATTGGGGAGATGTTGCATCATACGCCAAGTCTTTTGCTTTCACAGGGAGTGATTTTCATGTGCAAGTTTGGTACTAGTCCCTCTAGGATTTTCCAGGTGTATATAATCATGTATCTCTCCCTCCTGCATTCTAGGGAGTACAGGTTTAGGAACTTCAAGCATTCCCACAGTTCATAAGCTCGTAACCACAGTTTATAGGCTGGAGAAACATAAGTGTAAATATTAGAGAAGTATGGCAGTAGGCCTACTGGCCCATGCTAGGATAGATCTTGAGGCACATTAACATGTTAGGTAGCGATGGTAGTAGTTAATGGTGGTGATGGTAGTAGTTAATGGTGATAATGGTAGTTCCAGGTAGTGTATCAACTTCAATATTTATATTACCTATTTGTATTGTGCCGTGAAGAGTTTTTACGAGGATAGCGAGGCTCAGGTTAGAGCATGTAGGAGAGAGGGGGATCACAACAGGTTAGAGGGGGTAAAGGTGGTTTTGTGCGCGAGGGGCTTGGACGTCCAGCAAGCATGCGTGAGCATGTTAAGAGCAAATGGAGACAAATGGTTTTTAGGACTTGACGTGCTGTTGGAGTGTAAGCAAGGTAACATTTATGAAGGGGTTCAGGGAAACTGGCAGGCTGGACTTGATTCCTGGAGATGGGAAGTACAGTGCACTCTGAAGGAGGGGTGTTAATGTTGCAGTTTTATAACTGTAGTGTAAGTACGCCTCCAGCAAGACAGTGATGGAGTGAATAGTGATGAAAGTTTTTCTTTTATGGGCCGCCCTGTCTTGGTGGGAGAAGGCCAATGTGTTAATAAAAAATTATGGGAGAGCACTAAACCTGTAGGGATTGTGTAGCACCTGAAGGGGAGCTGGGGTAGAAGCAGATCCAGTCCCCTAGATCAAGAGCCCCTCACCATCATCAAGAAACCTTCCTTGATACTTCAATATCTGTATCAAAGTTTTCTTCCAGTTGTAAGTTGTCTTGGTTCTTTATGCTTCCCTTATGTCACATAATAATTCTTTCATATTATTTCTGTATTTTTCAACCTTCATTAACACTTACTTCTGATTATAATAATTTTCCATTTTTATCATCAATTTTGAGTTAGGAATTTCACTGTATGGTTGTGTTAATTCGTGTGTTGGACAAACATTAAGACTGGTTTTTGTTTAAGCTCCATATTTATGCTCAATAATGTATTTATTTTAGTTATATAAGACTTGCCAGAACTTCACTGTAAACTGTTTCATGTTTCTTTGCATTTTTGGCATTTTTTTATATTGTATAAATAATTCACTACATGGCCTACGAGGAATAGTGATAACAGCTGACCAACAAGAAAATTAGTTGGGAAGAATCTGTTTGATACTCTAACAGATAGGCACTCGAACAGCCTTCCAGAATGAATTGAGTTCGAGTACCAAGGTTCCACTGTATCTTCCTTAACTATACCTGGAGGAGGCTTCGGGGGTCAACATCCCCACGACCCAGTCCATCACCCATACAGTAAATCCTCACTTAACGTCATCGATAGGTTCCTGGAGACTAACTTTAAGTGAAACAATTATCATACTTTTCAAATTCTTGGGTTACAATAATTTATAATTATATTCTTTCAAATTTATTATCACATCAACGTTATAAGAAAACGATGTTATTCGTGAATCTGCTGTATTCTTATCCTGGGCCATTTATTTCCTTCTATTGACCCCATCACTCATAAAAACCACAATATTTTAGTCACAGAACATGCAAAATTTGTAAGAGAGGCAGCCATGTTGTACATGAATGGTATACAATACCATGTTGTACATGAATGGTATACAATACCATGTTGTACATGAATGGTATACAATACCATGTTGTACATGAATGGTATACAATACCATGTTGTACATGAATGGTATACAATACCATGTTGTACATGAATGGTATACAATACCATGTTGTACATGAATGGTATACAAAACCAACAAGACAAAGAATTAGATACTCAGATGTACAACATCCGGGTATCTTTATTTGTAAATGTTGCACCATCCAGTGTCTTTATCAATACAAGAACATATGTGCTTGTACTAATAAAGTCACTGGATGGTGCAACATCTACAATATAATCATAAAAGGGGCTTGGGCATGCTGCACTTTAAAAATTGTATTCCTTGTACTTCTCTGTATCATGTTCAAATTAATAAATAAATAAATAAAAATGTGTCTGATTCTTCAACAGTAATGTCATGTTTGAGTTGAGGACCGGACACACCTTCACTAACACACATTACAATACAAGCTAAAACCACATAGTGACAAGGTGGATATATGTGGTAGCAGATAAAGGAGTGGAGGGTTAGTGCGAGTGTAAGGTGGGTAGCACAGTGGAGGGTTAGTGCAAGTGTAAGGTGGTGGGTAGCACAGTGAAGGGTTAGTGCAAGTGTAAGGTGGTGGGTAGCACAGTGGACGGTTAGTGAGAGTGTAAGGTGGTGGGTAGCACAGTGAAGGGTTAGTGCAAGTGTAAGGTGGTGGGTAGCACAGTGGACGGTTAGTGAGAGTGTAAGGTGGTGGGTAGCACAGTGAAGGGTTAGTGCAAGTGTAAGGTGGTGGGTAGCACAGTGGACGGTTAGTGAGAGTGTAAGGTGGTGGGTAGCACAGTGAAGGGTTAGTGCAAGTGTAAGGTGGTGGGTAGCACAGTGGACGGTTAGTGTGAGTGTAAAGTGATGGTTAGCACAGTGGAGGGTTAGTGTGAGTGTAAGGTGGGTAGCACAGTGGAGGGTTAGTGCAAGTGTAAGGTGGTGGGTAGCACAGTGGAGGGTTAGTGCAAGTGTAAGGTGGGTAGCACAGTGGAGGGTTAGTGCGAGTGTAAGGTGGTGGGTAGCACAGTGAAGGGTTAGTGCAAGTGTAAGGTGGTGGGTAGCACAGTGGACGGTTAGTGAGAGTGTAAAGTGGGTAGCACAGTGGAGGGTTAGTGCGAGTGTAAGGTGGGTAGCACAGTGGAGGGTTAGTGCGAGTGTAAGGTGGGTAGCACAGTGGAGGGTTAGTGCGAGTGTAAGGTGGGTAGCACAGTGGAGGGTTAGTGCGAGTGTAAGGTGGGTAGCACAGTGGAGGGTTAGTGCGAGTGTAAGGTGGGTAGCACAGTGGAGGGTTAGTGAGAGTGTAAAGTGGGTAGTACAGTGGAGGGTTAGTGCGAGTGTAAAGTGGGTAGTACAGTGGAGGGTTAGTGCGAGTGTAAAGTGATGGTTAGCACAGTGGAGGGTTATTGCAAGTGTAAGGTGGTGGGTAGCACAGTGGAGGGTTAGTGCAAGTGTAAGGTGGTGGGTAGCACAGTGGACGGTTAGTGAGAGTGTAAAGTGGGTAGCACAGTGGAGGGTTAGTGAGAGTGTAAAGTGGGTAGTACAGTGGAGGGTTAGTGCGAGTGTAAAGTGATGGTTAGCACAGTGGAGGGTTATTGCAAGTGTAAGGTGGTGGGTAGCACAGTGGAGGGTTAGTGAAAGTGTAAAGTGGGTAGCACAGTGGAGGGTTAGTGCAAGTGTAAGGTGGGTAGTACAGTGGAGGGTTAGTGTGAGTGTAAAGTGGTGGGTAGCACAGTGGAGGGTTAGTGCGAGTGTAAGGTGGGTAGCACAGTGGAGGGTTAGTGCGAGTGTAAGGTGGGTAGCACAGTGGAGGGTTAGTGCGAGTGTAAGGTGGGTAGCACAGTGGAGGGTTAGTGCGAGTGTAAGGTGGGTAGCACAGTGGAGGGTTAGTGCGAGTGTAAGGTGGGTAGCACAGTGGAGGGTTAGTGCGAGTGAAAGGTGGGTAGCACAGTGGAGGGTTAGTGCGAGTGTAAGGTGGGTAGCACAGTGGAGGGTTAGTGCGAGTGTAAGGTGGGTAGCACAGTGGAGGGTTAGTGCGAGTGTCAGGTGGATAGCACAGTGGAGGGTTAGTGCGAGAGTCAGGTGGATAGCACAGTGGAGGGTTAGTGTAAGTGTAAAGTGGGTAGCACAGTGGAGGGTTAGTGCGAGTGGAAGGTGGATAGCACAGTGGAGGGTTAGTGCAAGTGTAAAGTGGGTAGCACAGTGGAGGGTTAGTGCGAGTGTAAGGTGGGTAGCACAGTGGAGGGTTAGTGCGAGTGTAAGGTGGGTAGCACAGTGGAGGGTTAGTGGGACGATAGTGGGAGGTTTCATGTCCCGTAGTGCCTGGTTTGCGGAAAGGGAGAACAATGGCGGATTTCTACAGCTGTGGAAGAACTCCTTGTGACCAAATAAGATTGTAAAGGCGTAATAGGACTGCAAGAGCTGACTGATGTAAATGTTGTAGCATACGAATATGAATGTCGTCGGGCCCAGCTGCCGATGATCGACAAGCTGAGAGTGTTGCCTCCAGTTCTTGAAGTGTAAAAGGCACATTATACTGTTCTTCTCTGAGAGAAGAAAAGTCCAAGGGTGCTAACTCTCTGGCAGACTTTGAGGAAAGAAATGAGGGGCATAGATGGAGTCCCTGAGAAACACGGACCAGATGATTGCCAATTTCATTGGCAACATCTAGTGGGTTTGCTATATCAACACCGGCAACCCGCAGAACAGGAGCCGGGTCAGGAGAATATTTACCACTCAGTTTTCGTACTTTTTTCCAGACTGCACTCATAGAGGAAGCAGAGGTGATGGTGGAGACATAATCTCGCCAGCAAGTGCGTTTAGCATCACGGATGACACGGCGAGCGATCCCACGCTTCTGTTTAAAATCAAGGAGTCGCTCTGTGGTTCTATTGTACCGGTACCTGCCCCATGCAGCGCGTTTCAAACGTACTGCACGAGCACAAGCAGGAGACCACCAAGGCACGCATTTCTGAGAATGCCTGCCCGAAGTTTGGGGTATAGAATGAGAAGCTGCGGTGAAAACGGAGGACGAGAAGAGGTGTAAAAGCTCATCGATGGAGGACGAAGAAGGAACCTCTTTAAAAACAGTTAGGTGTGAGTAAAGGTTCCAATTTGCCCGATTAAATTGCCAGCGTGGGGTGCGAAGAGGTGGCGAATATGAAGGGGAAGTAAGAATGATTGGGAAATGATCACTGTCATGTAAGTCCGGGAGAACAGACCAAGTGAAGTCTAATGCGGCGGAGGAAGAGCAGACCGAGAGATCGATACAAGAGAGAGTATGAGTCCGAGGATCAAAATGGGTGTGAGCACCTGTATTTAAAACATGGAGGGGGTGGGTGGCAAGAAAAGCCTCTAACTGAATTCCACGGGAATCACAGTGAGCCCCCCCCCCAGAGGAAATGGTGGGCATTAAAATCACCAAGTAACAGAATCGGTGGCGGTAATGACGAAACAAGGAAGGCAAAATCCGGAATAGATAATGCCCGAGAAGGAGAGAGATATAAAGAACAAAGCGTATACCACCTATGTAAGTGGATACGGGCTGCTGTGTAATGCAGCGAAGTATGAACAAATAGCTGATGGTACGGAATATCAGTGCGGAGAAGAAGGGCACTTTCATTAAAGGTCCCATCAGGAAAAGGATCTGAAGAATACAATAAATTATAGCCTGAGATGTGAGAAATAACAGCAGAGTGTAATTTTGGTTCCTGTAAGCAAACACCAACAGGGGCAAACTGGGAGAGTAACATCTGAAGCTCACCCCTATTACCCCTGAGGCCGCGTATATTCCACTGTAAATAGGCCATGATTGGCAATGATAAAGATACTTGAAATCCGCAGGTAAGGGTTCCTACGGACTAGAAGGGTTAGAAAAGTCCACATGCGGAGGCAGTGGAAAACGTTCAAGCAGCGAAGGAACGGTGCGCTGTGAAGAAAGGAGTTGTGCAGATGGAGCAGAGGAGAGAGAAAGAGCAGAAGGTGGATCAGTGTCCATTGATGGTTTGGTCTCTGCAATATATTCAGAGATTGCTTCAAGTGTTTCGGAATTCAGAGATGTCGTATGGGAGACAATATTGGGAATGGTAGGGGGAGGATGAGTAAAGATTGGAACTGTATTGGACTGTACCAAGGTAGGGGGGGGATGAAAGGGTGGAGGGAACTGGAGAAGCGTGGCAGGGGACAGAAGAGGCAGGAACCTGGGAGGTTACCTGGAGGTTACCTGGAGGTTATTCCGGGGATCAACGCCCCCGCGGCCCGGTCCACGACCAGGCCTCCCGATGGATCAGGGCCTGATCAACTAGGCTGTTACTGCTGGCCGCACGCAGTCCGACGTACGAGCCACAGCCCGGCTGATCCGGCACCGACTTTAGGTATCTGTCCAGCTCTCTCTTGAAGGCAGCCAGGGGTTTATTGACAATTCCCCTAATGCTTGATGGGAGGCTGTTGAACAGTTTTGGGCCCCGGACACTTATGGTGTTTTCTCTTAGTGTACCAATGGCGCCCCTACTTTTTATTGGCGGCATTTTGCATCGCCTGCCCAGTCTTTTACTTTCGTAGGGAGTGATTTCTGTGTGCAGATTTGGGACCATTCCTTCCAAGATTTTCCAAGTGTAGATTATGATATATCTCTCCCTCTTGCGTGGCAGAAGAGGAAGAAACTTGGGAGGGAACAGGGGAGGAAGGTACAGTACGAGGAGGAGGGTGAACCTCTACACTTGTAACTGAGCCAGTGAGAGGGGAAGAACCAGGGACAGAGACAGGGAGGGTAAAATGAGGAGGTGGAAGATGGGTAGGAGGTGTTAACGGACCTTTTTTTGACTTTTGAGAAGTAGAGGGACGATTGGGAGGAGGTGTCGTACGAGGTCTCGTCGATACTGAGGCTTGTGAGAGAGAACTCGAAGAAGCGAGATTAGACTGAGGCGTTGAAGTAGTGACGTCTGAGCCGAGGACAGCAAAAGGATTAGATACAGGAGTGATTATGGGAGAGGTAACCACAAAGGTGGGTGTAGAAGATGGGATACCAGAAGTGGGGGGACGTTTTGAAACACGGGAATAAGAAACACGTGGGAGTCTCCCTTGGAGGCGAAGATGAGAAACTGCCATGGCATAAGGGAGACCTTCTGTCTCTTTGAGGTAACGGATTTCCCGCTCATTTAAATAGACCTGACAATGGCGAGAGTACGAAGGGTGAGCCTCATGACAGTTAAGGCAAGAGGGAGATCGATTGCAAGACGTATTATAATGGTCATCGGCACCACAGACTGGGCATTCGGAGATAGATCTGCAATATTTCGCTGGATGGCCAAATCGCCAGCAATTTCTACACTGTTGTGGTGTAGGGATCACCTTTCGAACTTGTAACCGATGTCCTGCTATATAAACTGAGGATGGGAGTTCTCGGCTGTCAAAAGTTAAACGAGCCACATTGCTAGGGTATCGTCTCCGCCCACGGGCAGGAAGAACGTGTCTACCTTGAGGATTGGGAGATCTTGGAGTTCCAGCTGTTCAAGAATGTCAGTGCCACATGTCTGGAAATTTTGTTGAACTATGGTATGGGGCAGAATGACGGTACCACTACAAGAATTGAGGGAATGATGTTTTTCAAGAGTGACAGGAACAGTATCGATATGGGAAAGACGAGAGAGCTCATGAGCCTGGGTAGCATTCTGTACGGTAATGATGCGCGTACCACTCTTAAGAGCATGAAAAGAAATATCTTTACCAACATGGCGTAGGAGTGCCTTGCCAATACTATGGTCAGAAAGATAGGCAGTAGAGGAAGTTGGTCGTAAAGTGAAGAATTTAGTCCATTGTTCAGTCTGAAACTGAGCGTGGAAAGGTAGTGAAGGACGTGTCGATCGTTTCTGAGAAGAACGAGAAGGTGGAGAAGTATCATCAGCAGGTAATTGTCGTTGGCGTTTAGGCGTGGGACCAGAGTTGGTCCGACGTGGAACGGGTCGGCGATTTGAAAATTGCCGCACCGTAGAGGGAGAGGCCGGAAGCATAGTCAGAGGAGAGCGAAGGTCCGATAAATCGAAGGAGTCAGTCGAGGCCTCAGTACCTGAAGCGGGTGAGGAAACAGCACCGGCAATAGGTACAGAGGCATGAGGAATGTCTGAAGAGTGGTCCAAAGACGAGGCGGGGTCAGAACGGGGTGCGGTATCAAGAAGGGGCCGGGGGGTACCAGGTTCATGGACTAGGGCTGCCATGGTTAGGTTACTTCTTTCTTTTTGTTTTTAAGAAAAAAAAAGAAAGAAGAAAAGAAAATAAAAATAAAAAAAAAAGAATAAAAAAAGGGGGGACCGGGGAGGGATAGTTCCTAGGAGGAATGAAAGGGCCAGAAATCTCCCTCCGCGCCCAAGAGGACCTCAGCACCGCAAGTAGCGCAGATGCAGCATGGAACCCGTGCCATACCCTACCCATCATGCTAGTAAACTAACAATCCGGGATAGCAACCTCACATCTGCCGAGCTACCTCGGTGGACAAAAGAGAGGGCGGCCGGATATCCACCACAAAGCATACCTCCTTCGGCCACCACCCCTGGAATCCGAAAGGTGGCTTCCAGAGATACACTCGTCGCCCGAAAGACACCCAAAGCTACTCCGGGATACCGGAGAGGGATCGGGACATCCCCAGGCGATCCAGATTCCACGGCAAACTACGCCACCGCTAAGAACCTCAACGGAATGGGATGGACCCCGGTATCCTTTCCCCTACCTAGGAACTAGCGCGCCTGTGGGAGAGATCCCAAAGGACAAAAAGAGGAAGGGCAAAAGGGAGGGGTGGGGAGGAGGAGGAGGAAAGGAAAAAGGGGAGGATGGGATAGGGGAGGGGAGATTGGGGGGTAATTAGGTTCGGTCTGAGGAAGAAGACCGATAGGTCTAATTCCTCAGACCAAGAGCCTCTTCACCACGCCAAGGAGCCCCCCTTGAAGAGGAAGCACTGTCAAGGGTCAGTATAAAGTGAGAAGCACTGTCGAGGGTCAGTATAAAGTGGGAAGCACTGTCGAGGGTCAGTATAAAGTGGGAAGCACTGTCGAGGGTCAGTATAAAGTGGGAAGCACTGTCGAGGGTCAGTATAAAGTGAGAAGCACTGTCGAGGGTCAGTATAAAGTGGGAAGCACTGTCGAGGGTCAGTATAAAGTGGGAAGCACTGTCGAGGTTCAGTATAAAGTGGGAAGCACTGTCGAGGGTCAGTATAAAGTGAAAAGCACTGTCGAGGGTCAGTATAAAGTGCGAAGCACTGTCGAGGGTCAGTATAAAGTGCGAAGCACTGTCGAGGGTCAGTATAAAGTGCGAAGCACTGTCGAGGGTCAGTATAAAGTGAGAAGCACTGTCAAGTCCTAATGGAAGGGGATTCCCCTTCTAAACATTAACAACTTCCACACTCTCCCCTCCTCCCATCCCATCAATCATCACCAGATCTTCAATAAAGTAAGTGTCAGTTTGTGTGTATTAAAATCAATATTTCATGTGGTAATTTTTTTTTTTTCATGCTTTGGGGTGTCTTGCACGGATTAATTTGATTTCCATTATTTCTTATAGGGAAAATTAATTCAGCTAATGATAATTTCAGCAAACGATGAGCTTTCAGGAACGGATTAATATCGTTAGCTGAGGGTCCACTGTACTGTGGTACCTTGGGATATGAACAGGTCAAAACTCGAACAATTATGTAAGTGTATTTATGTAAGTGCTTTTCTAAGTGTATTTTTTCAGGATTTGAAACAGATTAATCTAATTTACATTATTCCTTATGGGAACAAATTTGTTTGGTATCGGCACTCAAACAGCCTTCTGGAACTAATTAATTTTATATCCCGAGGTACTACTGTACTGTACAATATTGTACATGTCTATACCATTACTATGACTTGTAAATGATAAATGTATAGGTAATCCTGGCTTTATACATCATTGTTCCATGACTAAGACAACTGTACCACACTGCTATGCTAGTAACATCTAAGCATAAGAAAATAATTTTTCCCCTGAAAGTCATGTGTCATAAGAGGCTACTAAAATGCCAGCAGCAAGGGGCTAGTAACACCTTCTCCTGTATACATCACTAAATATAAAAAAAACTTTCGTTTTTCTTTTTAGGTCACCCTGCCTGGGATGGCTGGCACATGGAAAGAACTTCTGAAAATTGTGAGACCTTTACCCACTCTGCCTGAGGTATCCCAGCAAGTGAACCCATCTCCTGTATTATCCCAGTGCTTAATAGAATATGAAATGGCATAAGAGGATACAAATAAAAATGGGAACTATGGGTATAGTTTACTTAATAACATAAAGAGCGAGAATACAACATATCCTGATGGAAAATTACATAATATAACAATTGACCTATGAGACTTATTACCAGGGAAAGGGTAGATGTTATCAGTAACACGGACTTGTACTTACTCTTAATTCACCGACCAGCTGACCCGAGATTTGCAATGCGTAGTCCACTACACACACACGACTGTCCAGGGCTCCCGCTCACCGGACCTGTCACCAACCTCTCTCTCTAGCTGTTTCCTTGAACTTATATAGTCCTTAATGCACCCCTCCCCCTTCCCCATAAGGCATAGACCACATGTTACAACCTGACACCAGTTCAAGAACAAAAGACCTGACTTAAGCCGAGAGGTGTGTCTGACAGATATTTGCCAAGGCAAGGTGTGTAACACTTTACTGGAGTTATGTCTCCCTCAGTGACCTCACAAGCACTACATCACAAAATGGCACTGATTGTACAATGCTGCTGTATAACACTGAATTATGAGAAAGGCATAAAAATGCTGTTATTCAGAGATATAGTGTCATGGAAGATCCTCATCCTGCACATATATACACATTATTTATACACATTATCATGCACACAACTGTGTGGCTAAATAAATACATCATTGATTATCCAGCAATTGGTCATCTGCCATTCAAAACTGTGTAGCAGTCTTTTTAATACAGAGACCTGAAAAATAATACAGAAAAATATTATATCAGTTGTCTCCCACCATGATGGGGCAATTAAATAAAATAGGAAAGACATTCATCATCATTCATTCAATAGCTGTCTTGTCAAAAGCACTGTAACACAACAGTTAATGTGACCCTTTGAACTGTAACATCCTCACCCATCCTTCAGAGTGCAGGTACTGTACTTCCCACCTCCAGAACTGTAACATTCTCACCCATCCTTCAGAGTGCAGGTATTGTACTTCCCACCTCCAGAACTGTAACATCCTCAACCATCCTTCAGTGCAGGTATTGTACTTCCCACCTCCAGGACTGTAACATCCTCACCCATCCTTCAGAGTGCAGGTATTGTACTTTCCACCTCCAGGACTGTAACATCCTCACCCATCCTTCAGAGTGCAGGTACTGTACTTCCCACCTTCAGAACTGTAACATCCTCACCCATCCTTCAGAGTGCAGGTATTGTACTTCCCACCTGAACTGTAACATCCTCACCCACCCTTCAGAGTGCAGGTACTGTACTTCCCACCTCCTGAACTGTAACATCCTCACCCATCCTTCAGAGTGCAGGTACTGTACTTCCCACCTTCAGAACTGTAACATCCTCACCCATCCTTCAGAGTGCAGGTATTGTACTTCCCACCTCCAGAACTGTAACATCCTCACCCATCCTTCAGAGTGCAGGTACTGTACTTACCACCTCCAGTACTGTAACATCCTCACTCATCCTTCAGAGTACTGGTATTGTACTTCCCACCTCCAGAACTAACATTCTCACCCATCCTTCAGAGTGCAGGTACTGTACTTCCCACCTCCAGAACTGTAACATCCTCACCCATCCTTCAGAGTGCAGGTACTGTACTTCCCATCTCTAGAACTGTAACATCCTCACCCATCCTTCAGAGTGCAGGTACTGTACTTCCCACCTCCAGAACTGTAACATCCTCACCCATCCTTCAGAGTGCAGGTATTGTACTTTCCACCTCCAGAACTGTAACATCCTCACCCATCCTTCAGAGTGCAGGTACTGTACTTCCCATCTCTAGAACTGTAACATCCTCACCCATCCTTCAGAGTGCAGGTACTGTACTTCCCACCTCCAGAACTAACATTCTCACCCATCCTTCAGAGTGCAGGTACTGTACTTCCCACCTCCAGAACTAACATTCTCACCCATCCTTCAGAGTGCAGGTATTGTACTTTCCACCTCTAGAACTGTAACATTCTCACCCATCCTTCAGAGTACAGGTACTGTACTTCCCACCTCCAGAACTGTAACATCCTCACCCATCCTTCAGAGTGCAGGTACTGTACTTCCCACCTTCAGAACTGTAACATCCTCACCCATCCTTCAGAGTGCAGGTATTGTACTTCCCACCTCCAGAACTGTAACATCCTCACCCATCCTTCAGAGTGCAGGTACTGTACTTACCACCTCCAGTACTGTAACATCCTCACTCATCCTTCAGAGTACTGGTATTGTACTTCCCACCTCCAGAACTAACATTCTCACCCATCCTTCAGAGTGCAGGTACTGTACTTCCCACCTCCAGAACTGTAACATCCTCACCCATCCTTCAGAGTGCAGGTACTGTACTTCCCATCTCTAGAACTGTAACATCCTCACCCATCCTTCAGAGTGCAGGTACTGTACTTCCCACCTCCAGAACTGTAACATCCTCACCCATCCTTCAGAGTGCAGGTATTGTACTTTCCACCTCCAGAACTGTAACATCCTCACCCATCCTTCAGAGTGCAGGTACTGTACTTCCCATCTCTAGAACTGTAACATCCTCACCCATCCTTCAGAGTGCAGGTACTGTACTTCCCACCTCCAGAACTAACATTCTCACCCATCCTTCAGAGTGCAGGTACTGTACTTCCCACCTCCAGAACTGTAACATCCTCACCCATCCTTCAGAGTGCAGGTACTGTACTTCCCACCTCCAGAACTAACATTCTCACCCATCCTTCAGAGTGCAGGTATTGTACTTTCCACCTCTAGAACTGTAACATTCTCACCCATCCTTCAGAGTGCAGGTACTGTACTTCCCACCTCCAGAACTAACATTCTCACCCATCCTTCAGAGTGCAGGTATTGTACTTTCCACCTCTAGAACTGTAACATTCTCACTCATCCTTCAGAGTGCAGGTATTGTACTTTCCACCTCCAGGACTGTAACATCCTCACCCATCCTTCAGAGTACAGGTACTGTACTTCCCACCTCCAGAACTAACATTCTCACCCATCCTTCAGAGTGCAGGTACTGTACTTCCCACCTCCAGAACTGTAACATCCTCACCCATCCTTCAGAGTGCAGGTACTGTACTTCCCACCTCCAGAACTAACATTCTCACCCATCCTTCAGAGTGCAGGTATTGTACTTTCCACCTCTAGAACTGTAACATTCTCACCCATCCTTCAGAGTGCAGGTACTGTACTTCCCACCTCTAGAACTGTAACATCCTCACCCATCCTTCAGAGTGCAGGTACTGTACTTCCCACCTCCAGAACTGTAACATCCTCACCCATCCTTCAGAGTGCAGGTACTGTACTTCCCACCTCCAGAACTGTAACATCCTCACCCATCCTTCAGAGTGCAGGTACTGTACTTCTCACCTCCAGAACTAACATTCTCACCCATCCTTCAGAGTGCAGGTATTGTACTTTCCACCTCTAGAACTGTAACATTCTCACTCATCCTTCAGAGTGCAGGTATTGTACTTCCCACCTCCAGGACTGTAACATCCTCACCCATCCTTCAGAGTACAGACACTGTACTTCCCACCTCCAGGACTCTAAGTCGCACTAACCAGGGTCTCTGAATCCCCTGATTATTCCTACTTTGCTAATACTAACAACACCACAACATCAAAAAAAATTATTTAACTATCATGTTTTTGACTCTAGTTCAACCCCAGCCGAGGATGCTGCATAATCAAAGATCTGTTCATTTGATCTTATATATAAACCATCTAGCAGACAATAACATTTGCTTGTTTGATGTGAGGACACAGGAGCAGTGGCTACAGTACTCCAGAGATGTGAGGACACAGGAGCAGTGGCTACAGTACTCCAGAGATGAACATCCTAGCCAGAAAAATTGTTACATTTATGGAAAATGCTGAATCTGTAGAGATCAGCCGAGTATAACTAAGCCAGGTGGTGTATAACCAAGCCAGGTGGTGTATAACCAAGCCAGGTGGTGTATAGCCCAGCCAGGTGTTGTATAGCTCAGCCAGTTGTTGCACAACCAAGCCTGATATTGCATAAGCAAACCAGGTATTGCATAAGCAAGTCAAGTTTTGCATAACCAAGCCAGGTGTTCTATAACCCCTACAGTATTTACAAATATACATGAACCACAAACAATAAATACATTGTTCTCCTTTTTAACTTTGAAATACGTACAAAAAAAATTCCTGTGATCAAATGGAAAGTGTGGTCAAACACATGTACTAGAGTAGCATTCCTGCAATAAATGGCTCTTCTTTTATCACAATACCACACACTACAGGTGCGCCCCGACTTACAATGATTTGACTCAGGATATTTCAACTTTACGATGGTGTGGCAACAATTACTTTGGAAGTGAAACTTGAGATAATTACCCAATATGAAGGCAACAAGTCCATAACTTTTATTCATTTACTGACTTTTCAATACTGGTATATAGAGTAATTATTTGTTTATTATTCAGTGACAGTAGTTATTTATTGACTTATTTATCATATAATTCGTATTTGACTTAAAATATTTTTGATGGTTTTGTGGGAACATAACCCCACTGTAAGTCGCTCAGAACCTGAAGTCCAAAATCTAACAAAAAAAGTATTTTACAAATTCACATTATTCCATTCTTATGAGATGACAAACTTATTAATCTTTAAACACACATAAAATTATGATGTTACTACACTTTTTAAAATAATTAACAAAGTGATCCTCTCAATACATAAGAGTTTCGCAAGGCAAGCTGTTCAGCCTTTTATAATCCAGCCTTACAGACTTACCTTCACAGTCGTTGGGAAGCTCTAAACTCGTACTGATTATACAGCACCTGCGAAACAACAAATTATTTTTTTTATATATAGTGGACCCTCGGGTAATGGCATAAATCCATTCCAGAGAGCTTGCCTTTAACCAATTTTGCCTTTAGCCAAATTAATTTTAACCACAAGAAATAATGGAAATCCAATTAATCCGTTTCAGACAGCCAAAAGTATTAACAAAAAAATTTTTTTTAAAAGATTAAATATAGATATATATATAGAAAACACCTAGGTAGTAGGTTGGTAGATGGCAACTACCCAGGGAGGTACTACCATCCTGTGGTAGTAGGTTGGTAGACAGCAACTACCCAGGGAGGTACTACCATCCTGTGGTAGTAGGTTGGTAGACAGCAACTACCCAGGGAGGTACTACCATCCTGTGGTAGTAGGTTGGTAGACAGCAACTACCCAGGGAGGTACTACCATCCTGTGGTAGTAGGTTGGTAGACAGCAACTACTCAGGGAGGTACTACCATCCTGTGGTAGTAGGTTGGTAGACAACAACCACCCTGGGAGGTACTACCATCCTGTGGTAGTAGGTTGGTAGACAGCAACTACCCAGGGAGGTACTACCATCCTGTGGTAGTAGGTTGGTAGACGGCAACCGCCCAGGGAGGTACTACCATCCTGTGGTAGTAGGTTGGTAGACAGCAACCACCCAGGGAGGTACTACCATCCTGTGGTAGTAGGTTGGTAGACAGCAACCACCCAGGGAGGTACTACCGTCCTGCCAAGAGAGTGTAAATCGAAAGCCTGTAATTGTTTTACATGATGGTAGGATTGCTGGTGTTCTTTTTTTTGTCTCATAAACAAGTAATATTTCAGGTACGTCTGGGTTTTCTTCTATTTTCTTTCTAGTTCTTGTTCTTGTTTATTTCCTCTTACCTCCATGGGGAAGTGGAATAGAATTCTTCCTCCGTAAGCCATGCGTGTTGTAAGAGGCGACTAAAATGCCGGGAGCAAGGGGCTAGTAACCTCTTCTCCTGTATATATTACTAAATGTAAAAGGAGAAACTCTCGTTTTTCCTTTTGGGCCACCCCGCCTCGGTGGTCCACCCTGCCTCGGTGGTCCACCCTGCCTTGGTGGGCCACCCCGCCTTGGTGGTCCACCCCGCCTTGGTGGTCCACCCCGCCTTGGTGGTCCACCCCGCCTTGGTGGTCCACCCCGCCTTGGTGGTCCACCCCGCCTTGGTGGTCCACCCCGCCTTGGTGGTCCACCCCGCCTTGGTGGTCCACCCCGCCTTGGTGGTCCACTTATTAGTCATATAGCATGACTTAATACAATACTCAAGTCTCTTGTATTCATTGTAACTCATCTAATGACCATATGTACTGTTACTGCCTTATTAATCTTAAGTTAATTTTAAGTTTGCCAGAAATGCTCTGCATATAAAGGTGTTTGTACATACATGTATCAACTTGGCTTCTTACATGACTGTCTTGTTCAACAAGTTTTGCCCCTTCCTTCATACATGTATCATATCAAAATAAAATATTCTTCTCTTTCAACGTACCAGCCATATCCCACCCAGGCAGGGTGGACCACCCAGGCAGGGTGGACCACCCAGGCAGGGTGGCCCACCCAGGCAGTGGACCACCCAGGCAGGGTGGCCCACCCAGGCAGTGGACCACCCAGGCAGGGTGGCCCACCCAGGCAGTGGACCACCCAGGCAGGGTGGACCACCCAGGCAGGGTGGACCACCCAGGCAGGGTGGACCACCCAGGCGGGGTGGCCCAAAAGAAAAAAACTAAAGTTTCTCCTTTTACATTTAGTAATATATACAGGAGATGAGGTTACTAGCCCCTTTGTGAAAATTTGTGTGGACTGCCTCCAAGTGAGTCACCTACCCTGGCAAACTCTGTTGACACTGAGCTCTGAGGTGGGTACCTCAGCCTCACAAGTGGCTTATAGGACAGATTTTCACAAATGATTGATGTTGCAAGAAAACTCGCCTGCATGCATGTATAAAGGACTAACTTACTTGGTGTTGCAGCATATATCCTGATCTTCAACTTCCCTAAGCTTAGCCTTAGCCCCTTTGGACTTTCCCTCAGAAACCACGTGCAACCGGGAGCCTTAATTCCTGCAATATTCAATCGTTATTAGTGACCTGCCTGCACCTCAGAAATTCCTATATCCAAGAGGGTATGTATCCCCTAGTATAACTATGCAGACATGGACACTAGCTTCCAGACTGCCTTGAGACACTGGTACTTACTAGGCATGCACTGCCTGTTGCACACCGGGCCCACAGATCAAACTCACTCACAATCTCCCCAGACACTGGCCAGAAATCTACGAGATAAAGTGGAGGTCTTGTCTTACTGTATGGGCCTGACGGAGGTCATCTACAGTACATCGAGGTGCCTCTACCAGATTTCCCCAGGTCTCAAATGTGAAGACACGTGGGGGGCGCCGTCTGCTGATCACGGCACGTCTTGTCCAGTTGGTGTCTGTCTTAAGAAGGACGCTATTGTGTCTTTGAGACCCATGCCTCATCATTCAAGCTAGGGCTGCCAGTTCTCCCTAGCTAACTTAACCTAGTGTTTGCCTACATTATCAGCCTATTAATACCTATGTTAAGGTCTTAGGTCTACATTATTATTATCTACAGTTGCCTTAGCAAACCTAATATTAATATACTAAAAGTAAAACTACCTACTCCTTCCCTGAAGGGTAAATCTATAAATTAAATAGTACCACGCCAACTCGGGGACAGAAATGTGTTTATGTTCAGGGAGAACGCTTTTTGTTTGGGTGGGTTTAAGGGCCACCCAGCTCAGCTGTTCCATTACGGCCTTGCTGGGATCCCTTGGTTCGCCATGTCTGTCATGTGGAACTTTAGGGACCAAATAAATTTCCACACCCTTGCTCCCGGCATTTTAGTCGCCTCTTACAACACACATGGCTTACGGAGGAAGAATACTGTTCCACTTCCCCATGGAGATAAGAGGAAATAAACAAGAACAAGAACTAGAAAGAAAATAGAAGAAAACCCAGAGGGGTGTGTATATATATATATGCTTGTACATGTATGTGTAGTGTGACCTAAGTGTAAGTAGAAGTAGCAAGACGTACCTGAAATCTTGCATGTTTATGAGACAGAAAAATGGACACCAGTAACCCTACCATCATGTAAAACAATTACATGCTTTCATTGTACACTCACTTGGCAGGATGGTAGTACCTCCATGGGTGGTTGTTGTCTACCAACCTACTACCACAGGATGGTAGTACCTCCCTGGGTGGTTGTCTACCAACCTACTACCACAGGATGGTAGTACCTCCCTGGGTGGTTGTTCTCTACCAACCTACTAACACAGGATGGTAGTACCTCCCTGGGTGGTTGCTGTCTACCAACCTACTACCACAGGATGGTAGTACCTCCCTGGGTGGTTGTTGCCTACCAACCTACTACCACAGGATGGTAGTACCTCTTTGGGTGGTTGCTGTCTACCAACCTACTACCACAGGATGGTAGTACCTCCCTGGGTAGTTGCTGTCTACCAACCTACTACCACAGGATGGTAGTACCTCCCTGGGTGGTTGTTGTCTACCAACCTACTACCACAGGATGGTAGTACCTCCCTGGGTGGTTGTCTACCAACCTACTACCACAGGATGGTAGTACCTCCCAGGGTGGTTGCTGTCTACCAACCTACCACAGGATGGTAGTACCTCCCAGGGTGGCTGCTGTCTACCAACCTACTACCACAGGATGGTAGTACTTCCCTGGGTGGTTGTTGTCTACCAACCTACTACCACAGGATGGTAGTACCTCCCTGGGTGGTTGCTGTCTACCAACCTACTACCACAGGATGGTAGTACCTCCCTGGGTGGATGTCTACCAACCTACTACCACAGGATGGTAGTACCTCCCTGGGTGGTTGCTGTCTACCAACCTACTACCACAGGATGGTAGTACCTCTCAGGGTGGCTGCTGTCTAACAACCTACTACCACAGGATGGTAGTACCTCCCAGGGTGGCTGCTGTCTACCAACCTACTACCACAGGATGGTAGTACCTCCCTGGGTGGTTGTCTACCAACCTACTACCACAGGATGGTAGTACCTCCCTGGGTGGTTTTGTCTTCCAACCTACTACCACAGGATGGTAGTACCTCCCTGAGCGGTTGCTGTCTACCAACCTACTACCACAGGATGGTAGTACCTCCCTGGGTGGTTGCTGTCTACCAACCTACCACAGGATGGTAGTACCTCCCTGGGTGGTTGCTGTCTACCAACCTGCTACCACAGGATGGTAGTACCTCCCAGAGTGGTTGTTGTCTACCAACCTACTACCACAGGATGGTAGTACCTCCCTGGGTGGTTGCTGTCTACCAACCTACTACCACAGGATGGTAGCACCTCCCTGGGTGGTTGTTGTCTACCAACCTACTACCACAGGATGGTAGTACCTCCCTGAGTGGTTGCTGTCTACCAACCTACTACCACAGGATGGTAGCACCTCCCTGGGTGGTTGCTGTCTACCAACCTACTACCACAGGATGGTAGCACCTCCCTGGGTGGTTGCTGTCTGCCAACCTACTACCACAGGATGGTAGCACCTCCCTGGGTGGTTGCTGTCTACCAACCTACTACCACAGGATGGTAGTATCTCCCTGGGTGGTTGCTGTCTACCAACCTACTACCACAGGATGGTAGTACCTCCCTGGGTGGTTGTTGTCTACCAACCTACTACCACAGGATGGTAGTACCTCGCTGGGTGGTTGTTGTCTACCAACCTACTACCACAGGATGGTAGTACCTCCCTGGGTGGTTGCTGTCTACCAACCTACTACCACAGGATCGTAGTACCTCCCTGGGTGGTTGCTGTCTACCAACCTACTACCACAGGATGGTAGTACCTCCCTGGGTGGTTGTCTACCAACCTACTACCACAGGATGGTAGTACCTCCCTGGGTGGTTGCTGTCTACCAACCTACTGCCACAGGATGGTAGTACCTCCCTGGGTGGTTGCTGTCTACCAACCTACTACCACAGGATGGTAGTACCTCCCTGGGTGGTTGTCTACCAACCTACTACCACAGGATGGTAATACCTCCCTGGGTGGTTGCTGTCTACCAACCTACTACCACAGGATGGTAGTACCTCCCTGGGTGGTTGTTGTCTACCAACCTACTACCACAGGATGGTAGTACCTCCCTGGGTGGTTGTTGTCTACCAACCTACTACCACAGGATGGTAGTACCTCCCTGGGTGGTTGTCTACCAACCTACTACCACAGGATGGTAGTACCTCCCTGGGTGGTTGTCTACCAACCTACTACCACAGGATGGTAGTACCTCCCTGGGTGGTTGCTGTCTACCAACCTACTACCACAGGATGGTAGTACCTTCCTGGGTGGTTGCTGTCTACCAACCTACTACCACAGGATGGTAGTACCTCCCTGGGTGGTTGCTGTCTACCAACCTACTACCACAGGATGGTAGTACCTCCCTGGGTGGTTGCTGTCTACCAACCTACTACCACAGGATGGTAGTACTTCCCTGGGTGGTTGCTGTCTACCAACCTACTCCCACAGGATGGTAGTACCTCCCTGGGTGGTTGCTGTCTACCAACCTACTCCCACAGGATGGTAGTACCTCCCTGGGTGGTTGCTGTCTACCAACCTACTACCACAGGATGGTAGTACCTCCCTGGGTGGTTGCTGTCTACCAACCTACTACCACAGGATGGTAGTACCTCCCTGGGTGGTTGTTGTCTACCAACCTACTACCACAGGATGGTAGTACCTTCCTGGGTGGTTGCTGTCTACCAACCTACTACCACAGGATGGTAGTACCTTCCTGGGTGGTTGCTGTCTACCAACCTACTACCACAGGATGGTAGTACCTCCCTGGGTGGTTGCTGTCCACCAACCTACTCCCACAGGATGGTAGTACCTCCCTGGGTGGTTGCTGTCTACCAACCTACTCCCACAGGATGGTAGTACCTCCCTGGGTGGTTGCTGTCTACCAACCTACTACCACAGGATGGTAGT
The DNA here is from genome assembly GCF_038502225.1 of Cherax quadricarinatus. Taxonomy (NCBI): domain Eukaryota; kingdom Metazoa; phylum Arthropoda; class Malacostraca; order Decapoda; family Parastacidae; genus Cherax; species Cherax quadricarinatus. The sequence continues at coordinate 78,019 of NW_027195084.1, forward strand.
ACCTCCCTGGGTGGTTGCTGTCTACCAACCTACTACCACAGGATGATAGTACCTCCCTGGGTGGTTGCTGTCTACCAACCTACTCCCACAGGATGGTAGTACCTCCCTGGGTGGTTGCTGTCTACCAACCTACTACCACAGGATGGTAGTACCTCCCTGGGTGGTTGTTGTCTACCAACCTACTACCACAGGATGGTAGTACCTCCCTGGGTGGTTGCTGTCTACCAACCTACTACCACAGGATGGTAGTACCTCCCTGGGTGGTTGCTGTCTACCAACCTACTCCCACAGGATGGTAGTACCTCCCTGGGTGGTTGTTGTCTACCAACCTACTACCACAGGATGGTAGTACCTCCCTGGGTGGTTGCTGTCTACCAACCTACTACCACAGGATGGTAGTACCTCCCTGGGTGGTTGCTGTCTACCAACCTACTACCATAGGATGGTAGTACCTCCCTGGGTGGTTGCTGTCTACCAACCTACTACCACAGGATGGTAGTACCTCCCTGGGTGGTTGCTGTCTACCAACCTACTACCACAGGATGGTAGTACCTCCCTGGGTGGTTGCTGTCTACCAACCTACTACCACAGGATGGTAGTACCTCCCTGGGTGGTTGCTGTCTACCAACCTACTACCACAGGATGGTAGTACCTCCCAGGGTGGTTGTCTACCAACCTACTACCACAGGATGGTAGTACCTCCCTGGGTGGTTGTCTACCAACCTACTACCACAGGATGGTAGTGCCTTCCTGGGTGGTTGTTGTCTACCAACCTACTACCACAGGATGGTAGCACCTCCCTGGGTGGTTGCTGTCTACCAACCTACTACCACAGGATGGTAGTACCTCCCTGGGTGGTTGTCTACCAACCTACTACCACAGGATGGTAGTACCTCCCTGGGTGGTTGCTGTCTACCAACCTATTACCACAGGATGGTAGTACCTCCCTGGGTGGTTGCTGTCTACCAACCTACTACCATAGGATGGTAGTACCTCCCTGGGTGGTTGCTGTCTACCAACCTACTACCACAGGATGGTAGTACCTCCCTGGGTGGTTGCTGTCTACCAACCTACTACCACAGGATGGTAGTACCTCCCTGGGTGGTTGCTGTCTACCAACCTACTACCACAGGATGGTAGTACCTCCCTGGGTGGTTGCTGTCTACCAACCTACTACCATAGGATGGTAGTACCTCCCTGGGTGGTTGCTGTCTACCAACCTACTACCACAGGATGGTAGTACCTCCCTGGGTGGTTGCTGTCTACCAACCTACTACCACAGGATGGTAGTACCTCCCTGGGTGGTTGCTGTCTACCAACCTACTACCACAGGATGGTAGTACCTCCCTGGGTGGTTGCTGTCTACCAACCTACTACCACAGGATGGTAGTACCTCCCTGGGTGGTTGTTGTCTACCAACCTACTACCACAGGATGGTAGTGCCTTCCTGGGTGGTTGTTGTCTACCAACCTACTACCACAGGATGGTAGCACCTCCCTGGGTGGTTGCTGTCTACCAACCTACTACCACAGGATGGTAGTACCTCCCTGGGTGGTTGTTGTCTACCAACCTACTACCTAGAAAATAAAATATATTATTATTATTAAGTCCTCACACTCTTGACAAACTAACATTAACCTCTGATGAGTTGTGAGTGTTTTTCTACTGCCAGAGCCCAGCCAGGGGTCAGGCTTATCTGGTGCTTGCCTGCTATGCCAGGATGTTACTGCTGGTGGTCCACTGACCCACTCCATCACAGCCTGGTTGATCCAGCACTTGGTGAAGATACTTGTCCAGTTTCCTCTTAAAGACTTCTGCACTTGTTCCAGCAGTATTTTTGGTTGAAACAGTCTTGGTCCTCACATGTTGATGCACCAACAAACAATATCACTATTAGTCTGGCAACACAACAAACCATATTTAATATTTTTGACACTAATACTTTTTTGATTTAAACCAGATAATGTAATTTACATGAATTAATATAATGGTAGGTACAAAAGATGGCCACAAATTATGTAATGCATTTTGACCAGCTAATTGTAAGCCATATTAATTAATATACATAATATTAAATAAGAATTCTTATGCAATAAACTACAATAAGACAGTTAATGGCAAATAGTCTATCACAAGAGAGATACATGTATTTCGTAGTACTTATTCAAAGATCCTCAGTTTTATCTGACTGAATATAGAAATGTTGAAGATACAGTAAGTTACTTTAGATTACAGTATAATTAAATGGGACAATATATGTTACCAATTATTTATGGGTGTTGAAGGAAGATCAGGGACAGAACTGGATGAAAACTGGTTTTGTTAGACATAACAGATTGCTGTCTCAATTATGCTAAGGAGATGGTGTTTTTTAACAACAGCTTTGAAATGGTTGGCAGATAGGGAACCTTTCAATGCTTCAGACGGAGTTCCAGATCTTAAGGCCTTTTACGAGCACTGAATTTTCACACAGATTGAGTTGGACATGGGGGGCGGAGGGGGGGGGGATGTCAGCTTTTTTGTGCCTTGTTGCACCTGTTAAAAGGAAAAGGTCCATAGAAAGGCTTATATTGAAAATGAATGTCATATATACTGTAGGCACAGTAGCATGAGTGCATATTTTGTTTATTAAACATGTTACTGAAAGCAGTGAAGAGTTTTTACGAGGATAGTGAGGCTCAAGTTAGAGTATGTAGGAAAGAGGGAAATTATTTCCCAGTAAAAGTAGGCCTTAGACAAGGATGTGTGATGTCACCGTGGTTGTTTAATATATTTATAGATGGGGTTGTAAGAGAAGTAAATGCGAGGGTCTTGGCAAGAGACGTGGAGTTAAAAGATAAAGAATCACACATAAAGTGGGAGTTGTCACAGTTGCTCTTTGCTGATGACACTGTGCTCTTGGGAGATTCTGAAGACAAGTTGCAGAGGTTGGTGGATGAATTTGGTAGGGTATGTAAAAGAAAATTAAAAGTGAATATAGGAAAGAGTAAGGTTATGAGGATAACAAAAAGATTAGGTGATGAAAGATTGGATATCAGATTGGAGGGAGAGAGTATGGAGGAGGTGAATGTATTCAGATATTTGGGAGTGGACGTGTCAGCGGATGGGTCTATGAAAGATGAGGTGAATCATAGAACTGATGAGGGGAAAAGGGTAAGTGGTGCACTTATGAGACTGTGGAGACAAAACTTTGTCCTTGGAGGCAAAGAGAGGAATGTATGAGAGTATAGTTTTACCAATGCTCTTATATGGGTGTGAAGCATGGGCTATGAATGTTGCAGCAAGGAGAAGGCTGAAGACAGTAGAGATGTCATGTCTGAGGGCAATGTGTGGTGTGAATATAATGCAGAGAATTCGTAGTTTGGAAGTTAGGAGGAGGTGCGGGATTGCCAAAACTGTTGTCCAGAGGGCTGAGGAAAGGTTGTTGAGGTGGTTTGGACATGTAGAGAGAATGGAATGAAACAGAATGACTTTGAGAGTGTATCAATCTGTAGTGGAGGGAAGGCGGGGTAGGGGTCAGCCTAGGAAAGGTTGGAGGGAGGGGGTAAAAGAGGTTTTGTGTGCGAGGGGCTTGGACTTCCAGCAAGCATGCGTGAACATATTTGATAGGAGTGAATGGAGACAAATGATTTTTAATATTTGACGTGCTGTTGGAGTGTGAGCAAAGTAACATTTATGAAGGGATTCAGGGAAACCAGCAGGCCGGACTTGAGTCCTGGAGATGGGAAGTACAGTGCCTGCACTCTGAAGGAGTGTTAATATTGCAGTTTTATAAACTGTAGTGTAAAGCACCCTTCTGGCAAGACAGTGATGGAGTGAATGATGACGAAAGTTTTTCTTTTTCGGGCCACCCTGCCTTGGTGGGAATTGGCTGATGTGTTAATAAATAAATAAATAAACAAACAAGTTCAAGTTCTGGGGGTGTGTGTTGTCCGCCACTGGAATGGGTTAATGTTTGCACAGCAACTTTAAAGTTATTATTGATTTTAGGTAATTTTATAGATTCCCATATCCAACTCGATCCCTATGTTTCTACAGTACTGTATAACACAAATATTGTGGTAGGGCTCTACCCCAATACTATCCAGATAACTCCAAGTTGCTGTCCCAGATTTCCATTTGGTCAACTTTATGGGTATGAGAAATTACCTGGGTGGGCTAAATTGGGATGCCCTTACTATGTGTCGGGTAGGTAGAGTTGGTTGCCAATATGACATATTTCAGAGCATAGTGCTGGCTGCCCAGACAACTTTTGTCCCAAGTAGGGAAATTAGATCTAACAACAATGATCCCAAATGGATAAACAATAGATTGAAACATCTCATTGGTCAAAAGAGAGGCATATATAGGCATATCAAAAGAGGGGGAGGGCAGTTAAGAAATCAATATATTCAGATAGAAATAAAAATAAAGAACAAGAAAAGCAAAAAGGGATTATGAGGTTCAAGTCGCAAGGGATTCGAAGACTAACCCAAAAGGGTTCTTTCAGGTATACAGAAGATAGATTAGGGACAAGATAGGCCCACTTAAGAGTAACTCAGGTCAGATCACTGACACTGATAAGGAAATGTGTGAACTTTTCAATACCTACTTCCTTTCAGTTTTTACACAGGAAGATACTATCAAAATTCTAGAAATAATAAATTATGTAGAAAAGGACGATAATAAACTATGCATGATTAGGGTAACTAGTGACATGGTCCTCAGACAAATAGAGAAATTAAAGGCTAACAAATCCCCAGGTCCTGATGAACTGTTTGCAAGGGTTTCAAAGGAATGTAAAGAGGAACTTAGCATACCTTTGGCTAATCTTATCAATATATCACTACAAACTTGCATAGTGCCAGACAGGTGTTAAATGGCAAATGTAATACTTATTTACAAGACAGGTGACAGGTCCTTAGCTTCCAACTATAGACCAATAAGCCTAACCTCCATAGTTGGCAAATTTATGGAATCAATAATTGCCAAAGCAATTCGTAGCCATCTTGATAGGCATAAATTGATTAATGAACCTCAGCATGGTTTTACAAAGGGGCATTCCTGTCTAATAAATTTACTAACTTTCTTCACTAAGGTATCTGAGGAGGTAGATCATGGTATTGAATATGATACTGTGTATATGGACTTCAGTAAGGCTTTCAATAGAGTTCCACGTCAGAGGCTGTTGAGAAAACTTAAGGCACACGGAATAGGAGAAATTTTTTCCTGGGTAGAGGCATGGTTGACAAATAGGCAGCAGAGAGTTTGCATTAATGGGGAGAAATCAGAATGGCGGCACGTCACAACCGGTGTTCCACAGGGGTCGGTGTTGGGCCCCTTGTTCACAATCTACATAAATGACACAGACGAGGGAATAAATAGCGACACAAGCAAATTTGCTGATGACACCAAAATAGGCCATCCAATTCAGTCTAATGAGGACACTAGACCACTCCAGGATGACTTGAATAGACTGATGCTGTGGTCAGAGAAGTGGCAAATGCAGTTTAATATAGACAAATGCAAAGTTCTAAATGTTGGACAGGACAATAACCATGCCACATATAAACTAAATAATGTAGATCTTAATATTACAGATTGCGAAAAGGATTTAGGAGTTTTGGTTAGCAGTAATCTGAAACCAAGATAACAGTGCATTAGTGTTTGCAATAAAGCTAATAGAATCCTTGGCTTCATAGCAAGAAGTATAGATAATAGAAGTCATCAGGTTATTCTTCAACTCTATATATCTTTGGTTATGCCTCATTTAGATTATGCTGCACAGTTTTGGTCACCGTATTACAGAATGGATATAAATGAACCATACCCCCGGCCGGGATTGAACCCGCGGTCATAGAGTCTCAAAACTCCAGCCCGTCGCGTTAGCCACTAGACCAGCTAGCCACAATCGTGTCATTACGATTTCTTGAGTCATGGATATAAATGCACTGGAAAACGTACAAAGGAGGATGACAAAGTTTATCCCATGTATCAGAAATCTTCCCTATGAAGATAGACTGAGGACCCTGAATCTGCACTCTCTAGAAAGGCGTAGAATTAGGGGGGATATGATTGAGGTATATAAATGGAAAACAGGAATTAATAAAAGGGATGTAAATGGCGTGCTAAAAATGTCTAAAATAGACAGGACTCGCAGCAATGGTTTTATATTCGAAAAATTCAGATTCAGGAAGGATATAGGAAAGCACTGGTTTGGTAACAGAGCTGTGGATGAGTGGAACAAACTCCTGAGTACCATCATAGAATCTAAGATGTTGTGTAGTTTTAAAAATAGGTTGGATAAATACACGAGTGGGTGTGAGGTAGATCTGACTAGCTTGTGCTACAAGGTCGGATGCCGTGCTCCTCCCTTAAGTGACATGTCTGACCTCACTAGATCAAGGCATTGGCTTAAGCCAGTGAGGAAATTGGACCTGCCTCACAGGCCAGTAGGCCTGTTGCAGTGTTCCTTCTTTATTATGTTCTTATGTAATGTGACAACTCATAACATGAGCTTAACTCTGGGCTGCCTGACAGGACAGGCTCAAGCCAACCAAAATTTCCAATGAACCTCAACACCTTTTTTTTTTTTAACACAACTCATCTCCCACTGAGATGGGATGACCATGAAGCTAAACATTTTCAACATCGCTCACTGTTAGCATGCAAGAAGCATGCTAACAGTACACCTCAAATGACCCTCTAAATTGTATTATCCCCATACATCCTTCAGAGTGCAGGCACTGTACTTCACTCCTCCAGAACTACAACATACCCATTCATCCTTCAGAGTGCAGGCACTGTACTTCACTCCTCCAGAACTACAACATACCCATTCATCCTTCAGAGTGCAGGCACTGTACTTCACTCCTCCTGAACTACAACATCCCCATTCATCCTTCAGAGTGCAGGCACTGTACTTCACTCCTCCTGAACTACAACATCCCCATTCATCCTTCAGAGTGCAGGCACTGTACTTCACTCCTCCTGAACTACATCCCTGTTCATCCTTCAGAGTGCAGGCACTGTACTTCACACTTCCAGGACTCAAGTTCAGATAACTGCTTTTCCTGAATCGCTTTGTAAATGTTGCCTTGCTCACACTCCAACAACACATTATGCTCATGCTACCAGCTTGCCACCATGATGCCCCTCCTATACTACTGTAGGTGCCCCCAATTCTCCTTCCTCCAGAGCTACATTCTACATACTTAACTGTCCTAAATAATACCAACACACTATGTAAGTACATCACACTGACTTAACTGACCTAAATAATACCAACACACTATGTAAGTACATCACACTGACTTAACTGACCTAAATAATACCAACACACTATGTAAGTACATCACACTGACTTAACTGTCCTAAATAATACCAACACACAGTGTAAGTACATTACACTGACTTAACTGTCCTAAATAATACCAACACACAGTGTAAGTACATCACACTGACTTAACTGTCCTAAATAATACCAACACACAGTGTAAGTACATCACACTGACTTAACTGTCCTAAATAATACCAACACACAGTGTAAGTACATCACACTGACTTAACTGTCCTAAATAATACCAACACACAGTGTAAGTACATCACACTGACTTAACTGACCTAAATAATACCAACACACAATATAAGTACATCACACTGACTTAACTGACCTAAATAATACCAACACACAGTGTAAGTACATTACACTGACTTAACTGTCCTAAATAATACCAACACACAGTGTAAGTACATCACACTGACTTAACTGACTTACTGCTGTATGCATTTACATTGTGGAATTTTTTTATGTAATCAGCAATGCCAGTTACAGTGACTTAACTATCTTTTTCTATATCAACATTTTATATTTATAATATGATCATATTATGGCACAGTCAACTGTGTTCAACTAGTAGATTGATGTTTGTTGTCACTGCAGTTGCTGGTGGTAATCAACAGTGTTCTTCTTGACACTGCCAAGTAATGTTATTGATGTTATTGATGTGGTCAGTCCCTCAATCTTCAAAAGATTACAGTATATCTGCAGAGAAGTAGCTTATATGCCCTAGGCAGGAGAGGTGCAGCAGTCATAGGTGGTGTCACATTTGACCAATGTGGAAGTAAGTCGTGCCCAAAGGTTAGGCAAGTGAAGAATTCCCAAGTATTAAGATCCCAAGAAGTTAGTGTCTGACACTGCAATTGAGTTTAATCGTTTCTATCAACTACCTTTAGGTGCCATCATAAACAAAGGGAGAATAATTCATGCCGAGAATTGTAAACAAAAGCATTATGTATTAAGGGAAGTGACAATGTTATCCCTCCACCCGGCTGCCACACCTCCATAGCATATAAACTGCATGTTTATATGCTATGTAACGTGTTTTTTATATACATAATTTTGAGGAAAATATCATAGATGAATTAACCCTTTGACTGTCGAAGGGCCAAATCCTGAAGTTGCTTCTGGTGTCGCAAAATATTCGAAAAAAAAAAAAATTATTTTTTCTTATGAAATGATAGAGAATCTTTTCCCGATTGTAAAGACACCAAAAAAACGAAATTTGATGGAAAACTGACGGAATTACGCTCTCGCGAAGTTAGCGACTTCGGCGATATTTAAAAATCGGCAATTTCGCCCACTTTGAGCCCTATTTTCGGCTAATTCCTTTATTCCAGTCAACCAAACTCATAACTATTTCTTCAGAACTCTATTTTTTCTATCGATTGAGTACAAGAAACTGCCCATTTACCGATTTCAACTACCCAATAACATGGTCAGAAATTTGCAATTTGGCCAATTTCACGAAAATTAAAAAATACGACAATTTCAAAATAAGGTCCAGAATGAACAATGCAGACATTCCTGGTTCTAAAATAACATTTTCTTTGTTCATCAGTCGTGTCTCCAGGTCCCTGTGATATTACTCTTGCTTTTTATTTTGAAATTTTATTCAAACAAAAAATAGAAGATTTACTGTTATGCAGACTACTGCAATACTGTAATAATTGTAAAAATTACATCAACCCATTCATGACTGCGTATTAGAATGGCTATTTGGACATTTATTGGACAATGACATCATTTGTTCACTTTTGAACATCGGCAAAAATCAAACATTTCCTGTACTTTGTGCTCCATTTCCAGGTTCTTTTTATAGTAAAATTAATCAAAATCACCTCCATTTCTATAATATAGTTTCCATTCTATCAAATGAGACCAAGAAAACGAGAATACAACCACAAATACTATACGAAAATAGACCACAAAGTCGGCATTTTAATTAAAAAAAACGGTCGGAGTTTTTTTTTTCTCATTATGCACTGCGTGCTCCAGGATTTTTTTTATGTGGTGCACACTGACCACACAGACCCATTCTCTCACATGTGGGCCTACTAGCTTTCTCCTGCCTGATTTGAAGCCGCTAGAATTTATGAGTATATATACGTCAAACACGGTACCTCGCAAACGTATATATACGGCCGCGACAGTCAAAGGGTTAATGAAAATGTCTATACTGATGTAAAGCAGGACATTGAAGGTGCCCAAAAGTGATTATTACATAATAGAGAGAGGTGCTCACGGATAATGTAAACAGGGTGGCTCGCGCTGTATTTGAAAGATCATTCACCGTATAGAGAATTTTGGTCATAATTTGAAATGCCGTATTAGTGGAATGCTGTAAAGCGGGGCCCTACTGTACATACACAGTACATTCATTACTTACCTTAAAATATTTGTAGTCTTAATGTAGGGTGAGAGGTGTGTAGTATTTATTTGTAGGAAGTCAGTGTAGGTAGCTGGTAGGTGTAGCCCGCCTGGGCTGCACCTACTGCCACCCAAAGCCATATTATTACCATCGACATACCATGTTCACTGAGTTTAATCGTTTCTGACAACTACCTTAAAATCTCATCACAAAGGGAGAAGTAATGAATAATTCATGCCGAGAATTGTAAACAAAAGTGTTATGTATTAACGGTGGTGACTGGGCCAGATGTAGATTCATACAGTTTTCTCTAATGCTGGACCAGAGAAAACAACATTTTCCCTCCACTGACTACCACCCCTCGATAGCATATAAATACAGCGGACCCCCGCATAGCGATATTAATCCGTTCCTGAGAGCTCATTGTTATGCGAAATTATCATTATGCGAAAGAATTTTCCCCATAAGAAATAATGGAAATCAAATTAATCCGTGCAAGACACCCCAAAGTATGAAAAAAAAAAATTTTTACCACATGAAATATTAATTTTAATACACACAAACTGAAAAAGACATGCACAGTTACATGACACTTACCTTTATTGAAGATCTGGTGATGATTGATGGGATGGGAAGAGGAGAGAGTCTTAGTGTTTAGAAGGGGAATCCCCTTCCATTAAGACTTGAGGTGTCAAGTCCTTTTCCAGGGTTGCTTCCCTTCTTCTTTTAATGCCACTAGGACCAGCTTCAGAGTCACTGGACTTCTGTCGCACAACATATCTGTCCATAGAGGCCTGTACCTCCTGTTCCTTTATGACTTTCCTAAAGTGTTTCACAACATTGTCAGTGTAACAGTCACCAGCACGGCTTGCAATAGCTGTGTTAGTGTGATTGTCATCAAAAAAGGTTTGCACTTTAAGCCACATTGCACACATTTCCTTAATCTTTGAAGTAGGCAACTTCTTCAATTTCTCTCTCCCCTCCTCCGAAGCCGTTTCCTCAGGTGTGGCCTCATGCTGATGAAGATGATCTAGCAGCTCATCAGTGGTTAGTTCATCATTGTCCTCCTCCACCAACTCTTCCACATCATCCCCACTAACCTCCAACCCCAAGGGCTTTCCCAATGCCACAATGGATTCCTCAACTGGCATAGGATTCCCAGGGTTAGCCTCAAACCATTCAAAATCCCTTTGGTCTACACATTCTGGCCACAGTTTCTTCCAAGCAGAGTTCAAGGTCCTCTTAGTCACTCCCTCCCAAGCCTTACCTATAAGGTTTACACAATTGAGGATATTAAAGTCATCTCTCCAAAACTCTCTTAGAGTCAATTGAGTTTCTGAGGTCACTACAAAGCACCTTTCAAACAGAGCTTTTGTGTACAGTTTTTTGAAGTTTGCAATAACCTGCTGGTCCATGGGCTGCAGGAGAGGAGTGGTATTAGGAGGCAAAAACTTCACCTTAATGAAGCTCATGTCCCCACAAAGTCGCTCTGCCAAGTGTGTAGGATGACCAGGGGCATTGTCTAACACCAGGAGGCACTTAAGGTCTAATTTCTTTTCAGTTAGGTAATTTTTCATATTGGGGGCAAATGCTTGGTGTAACCAGTCATAGAAAAAGTCCCTAGTGACCCATGCCTTATTGTTTGCCCTCCACAGCACACACAAATTAGCCTTGAGGATATTCTTTTGCCTGAATGCTCTGGGAGTTTCAGAGTGATACACTAATAAAGGCTTCACTTTGCAATCACCACTAGCATTGGCACACATGAGAAGAGTAAGCCTGTCTTTCATAGGCTTATGTCCTGGGAGTGCCTTTTCCTCCTGAGTAATGTAGGTCCTGCTTGGCATTTTCTTCCAAAACAGGCCTGTTTCGTCACAATTAAACACTTGTTCAGGTTTCAGTCCTTCACTGTCTATGTACTCCTTGAATTCATGCACATATTTTTCAGCTGCTTTGTGGTCTGAACTGGCAGCCTCACCATGCCTTATCACACTGTATGCCACTATGCTTCTTAAATCTCTCAAACCAACCTTTGCTGGCCTTAAATTCACTCACATCATTGCTAGTTGCAGGCATTTTTTTAATTAAATCCTCATGCAACTTTCTAGCCTTTTCACTTATGATCACTTGAGAGATGCTATCTCCTGCTATCTGTTTTTCATTTATCCACACCAATAAGAGTCTCTCAACATCTTCTATCACTTGCGATCTCTGTTTCGAAAACACAGTTGAATCTTCGGCAAGAACAGCTTCCTTGATTGCCATTTTCTTGGACACAATAGTAGCAATGGTTGATTGGGTTTACTATACAACTTGGCCAGCTCGGAGACACGCACTCCACTTTCATACTTAGCAATGATCTCTTTCTTCATCTCTATAGTAATTCTCACCCTTATTCCTGTAGGGTTGGCACTAGAAGCTTTCTTGGGGCCCATGGTCACTTATTTTGCAGATAAAATCACCAAAAACACTGTAATAATACAAAATGTTTCGATTGTATGCTTGGATGTTACCGCGGAGGCTGGCTGGTAAACAATGCCACCAGCGGAACATGTGAGGCTGGCTCAGGCCGCACATTAGACGCGTCTCGGACGAATAGCATTGAGCGGGTTTTTTAGCGGTGTGCGAGGCAAAATTTTAGCGATAAAATGTATCGGTATGAGGATTTAACGTTATGTGATGCCAACGGTATGCGGGGGTCCACTGTACTGCATGTTTGTATGCTATGTAATGTGTTTCTTATATAATTTTGAAGAAAATACTATAATAGATGGATTAACGATAATGTCTATATTAATGTAAAATAAGACATTTAATGTGCCCAAGAGTGAATCATGAATGCATGAGCAGCCCAGGCAGACACGTCTGAAACAGACGATTTCCAAGCGGACATACAAAACCTGGGGGAAATTTTGCCAAAAGTGCTCGAAATCCGAATTGTACGAGTTCTGCACCGGGAATGGGAATCAAGGATCCTAATTCAATTCAATTCAAGTTTATTCTCTATAAGGGTTACAATGTGGGGTTTACAGGTTTTGGGTATTGTGTGGTTTACATATTATAAAATACTAATTACAGAGGGGGCCACTAGGACACCTAGCATGGCTAGGCATTTCGGGCAGACTTAGATTAATTCTTAACATTAAATCCTTAAAGATTATGGTATTAAGGCTAAGTGACTACATCATAATTTGTGAGTTTAGCAATGTGAATGTTTTTGTTTTGGCACAATACAAAGTGACTATATTAGAGTATCATAGGCAAACTTATGACAAGTTAGGAATTATTATTTTAAGATTAAGATTAGTATTTCTGGGTTTATAGTCAGTGGGTGAGTGAGTGTAATTGTGAACCACCAGGTGGTTATCATGTAGTTAGTTGTCAGGGTGGATCAGGGAGATAAGATGTTTTCTAACTGTAGTTTTGAAAGTGATGAGTGTGTCTGCAGTTCTAGAGTTTTCAGGTAGGGTGTTCCAGATTTTAGGTCCTTTGAAATATGTACATTGAATTTTTGTAAAGGTTTAGTCGAACACAGGGAATGTCATAGAGATTTTTGTGTCTGGTGTTATGCCTGTGGATCCTGTCACAACTATCAAGAAAGCATTTTAGGTCAAGGTTAATACTGGAATTTAAGGTTCTGTAGATATAGATTGCACAGTAGTAAGTGTGGATGTTCTGAACAGGGAGTAAATTTAGATCTATGAAGAGTGGGGGGGTGTGTTGCCAGGGATGGGATTTAGCGATTATTCTTACTGCGGCTTTTTGTTGGGTTTGTTGGCTTTAGGTGTGTTGATGCAGTTGAACCCCAAGCACAGATAGCATAGGTGAGGTATGGATATATAAGTGAATGGTATAGTGTGAGAAGTGCAGTTTGCGGCACGTAGTATCGTATCTTGGAGAGGATCCCCACCGGTTTGGATTCTTTTTTTGTTATGTGTTGGATATGGGTGCTGAAATTTAGGTTGTTGTTGAGGTATAGGCCAAGGAATTTGCCCTCATTATGTCTGGCAATTAGAATGGAAAACAAAGACCACAATGGAAATAAGTCACTGATTTTTTGGGATTATGGTGGGTAATTTACACTATGTATGATAACTGTAGCAGTGTGGTAGTGCAGGTTGGGGTGGTCACTTCTCAGCTGCTGTATCTGCCTCATGTATGCAATGCAAACTCGCCTTAAACTTTAGTGCCATGCAAAGCATGCCATGGAAATTAAAACTGTACGAGAATATTAAGTAGAACATCATAGATAGTAACTAGCACCTTCACTATCCATCATAATGAAATGTGTCAAATAATGAGTAGCCACATTACCAAATCATCATCATCTTTTAACAAACCAGCCATATCCCACTGAGGCTGGGTGGCTCAAAAAGAAAAACTTAAGTTTTTCTTTTTAAATTTAGTATTATATACAGGAGGAGGAGTTATCAGCTCCTTGCTCCTGGCATTTTAGTCGCCTCTTATGACATTCATGACTTACAGAGGAAGAACTCTGTTCCACTTCCCCATGGAGACATTACCAAATATTCTGAAATATTCTTACATGTTCCTGCTGCTACTTCTTCCCTATGTTTGATAAGTAATAATAATCTTTATTTCTACAAGTTTATGATACAACTTATACAGACCATATGTGACATCACTGATATATTATATAGGAAGCCCCTGGTTATACAAAGCATTTCTGGCAAATTAGGTTTATATTGTCCCCCAGGATGCCACCCACACCAGTCCACTATCTTGGTAATAACATCTGATTTTCAAAATAATTTTTTTTATTTCTTAGCATAGTATACAGTGTGTAGTTTACATGTAATAAACTATTGTTAAACACAGCCACCAGCATGCATGAGCATTTCGGGCAGGTTAATTATAATGTTTGCACACTACTTAAAACTAAACATAGGTTTTACAGTGGTGAATTTTAATGCATTCAAAAAATTTCAATTAATAAAATTTATAGTTGAGAAGTAGCAAAAAAATTATTACAATTAGCACAATTTACAATAGTACAATTTTAAGTGTGTATTGATACTGTAAATTGATTTATTGATGTTAAGTTAACTGGGATTCCTGGAGTAGTTTCAAACTGGTTCTATGATCTGTATAGTTATATTTAAGAGATGGGGACTTTTAATAACAGTTGTAAACCGAGTGACAGACAGAGAACCTTTTGCTGGTTCGGGCAATGAATTCCAGATCTTGGGGCATTGTATCTGTGGAAATTGTGTATGGAGCCTCCTTGTGTGATACTCACCCTAGCAAGTAACGTATACCTGGAGTTTACCTGGAGAGGGTTTCAGGGGTCAATGCCCCCGCGGCCCGGTCTGTGACAAGGCCTCGTGGTGGCTCAGGGTCTGATCAACCAGGCTGTAACTGCTGGCTACACGCAACCCAACGTACGAACCACAACCCAGCTGGTCAAGTACTGACTTTAGATGCCTGTCCAGCACCTTCTTGAAGACTGTAGACACAGACACCCTGAAATTAGTCATCTCAATCTCACAAATGGCTTTTAGGACACATTTCCATATTTAAATTGAACTTACAAGAAATTCCCAACTCCATGCACAAAAGACTGACTTACCTGGAGGTGGAGAATATGCTACTAGAAATCCCGATTCTGCCCAAGCAAACCTAGATACCTCAGGTCCCTCTCCAGGACACCACCTGCAGTGAAGGACTTATTCCTGCAAGTATTCAGATGGTATTAGTATCCCTGCCTGCACCTTAAAGATGGTATTAGTATCCCTGCCTGCACCTTAAAGATGGTATTAGTATCCCTCTCTGCACCTTAAAGATGGTATTAGTATCCCTGCCTGCACCTTAAAGATGGTATTAGTATCCCTCTCTGCACCTTAAAGATGGTATTAGTATCCCTGCCTGCACCTTAAAGATGGTATTAGTATCCCTCTCTGCACCTTAAAGATGGTATTAGTATCCCTGCCTGCACCTTAAACATCCCTGAATTTAATGGGTATTCCTTAAGCAATATTTATGCAGTGAGGCACTATTATTATAATAATGGTGAAGTGCTAAACCCGGAGGATTATACAACACCTGTGGAGGGGGATGGACGGTATTCAAGCTTAATTCAGGGAACTGGAGCACAGGTCCAGTTCTCAAGATCAAGAGCCCCTCACCAGCATCAAGGACCCTTCCTTGAGGGGCCTTGGATCAAGAGCCCCTCACCAGCATCAAGGACCCTTCCTTGAGGGGCCTTGGATCAAGAGCCCCTCACCAGCATCAAGGAACCTTCCTTGAGGGGGCTTGGATCAAGAGCCCCTCACCAGCATCAAGGGACCTTCTTGAGGGGGCTTGGATCAAGAGCCCCTCACCAGCATCAAGGGACCTTCCTTGAGGGGGCTTGGATCAAGAGCCCCTCACCAGCATCAAGGAACCTTCCTTGAGGGGCCTTGGATCAAGAGCCCCTCACCAGCATCAAGGAACCTTCCTTGATGGGTCTTGGATCAAGGAACCTTTCTTGAGGGGCCTTGGATCAAGAGCCCCTCACCAGCATCAAGGAACCTTCCTTGAGGGGCCTTGGATCAAGAGCCCCTCACCAGCATCAAGGAACCTTCCTTGAGGGGCCTTGGATCAAGAGCCCCTCACCAGCATCAAGGAACCTTCCTTGAGGGGCCTTGGATCAAGAGCCCCTCACCAGCATCAAGGAACCTTCCTTGAGGGGTCTTGGATCAAGGAACCTTTCTTGAGGGGCCTTGGATCAAGAGCCCCTCACCAGCATCAAGGAACCTTCCTTGAGGGGCCTTGGATCAAGAGCCCCTCACCAGCATCAAGGAACCTTCCTTGAGGGGCCTTGGATCAAGAGCCCCTCACCAGCATCAAGGAACCTTCCTTGAGGGGCCTTGGATCAAGAGCCCCTCACCAGCATCAAGGAACCTTCCTTGAGGGGCAAGTCTAGAAGAACGTGCTGGTGTCAGACCCCCCCCCCACCTCCCTTCAAGCTGGGGGCTGATACTTCACTTTACCTGGAGTTTACTTGGACAGGGTTTCGGGGGTAAACGCCCCCGTGGCTCGGTCTGAGACCAGGCCTTATGGTGGATCAGGGTCTGATCAACCAGGCTGTTACTGTCGGCAGCATGCACCCGACGTACGAACCACAGTCTGGCTGGTCAGGTACTAAGGGCCTGTCCAGTGCCTTCTTGAAGACAACCAGGGATCTTGAAGACAACCAGGGGCCTTGAAGACAACCAGGGGCCTTGAAGACAACCAGGGGCCTTGAAGACAACCAGGGGTCTTGAAGACAACCAGGGGTCTTGACAACCAGGGGTCTTGAAGACAACCAGGGGTCTTGAAGACAACCAGGGATCTTGAAGACAACCAGGGGCTTTGAAGACAACCAGGGGTCTTGAAGACAACCAGGGGTCTTGAAGACAACCAGGGGTCTTGACAACCAGGGGTCTTGAAGACAACCAGGGGTCTTGAAGACAACCAGGGGTCTTCAAGACTACCAGGGGTCTTGAAGACAACCAGGGGTTTTGAAGACAACCAGGGGTTTTGAAGAGAACCAGGGGTCTTGAAGACAACCAGGGGTCTTGAAGACAACCAGGGGCCTTGAAGACAACCAGGGGGTTTGAAGACAACCAGGGGTCTTGACAACCAGGGGTCTTGAAGACAACCAGGGGTCTTGAAGACAACCAGGGGTCTTGAAGACTACCAGGGGTCTTGAAGACAACCAGGGGTCTTGAAGACAACCAGGGGTCTTGAAGACAACCAGGAGTCTTGAAGACAACCAGGAGTCTTGAAGACAACCAGGGGTCTTGAAGACAGTCAGGGGTCTTGAAGACAACCAGGGGTCTTGAAGACAGTCAGGGGTCTTGAAGACAGTCAGGGGTCTTGAAGACAAACCAGGGGTCTTGAAGACTACCAGAGGTCTTGAAGACTACCAGGGGTTTTGAAGACAACCAGGGGTTTTGAAGACAACCAGGGGTCTTGAAGACAACCGGGAGTCTTGAAGACTACCAGGGGTCTTGAAGACAACCAGGGGTCTTGAAGACTACCAGGGGTCTTGAAGACAACCAGGGGTCTTGAAGACTACCAGGGGTCTTGAAGACAACCAGGGGTCTTGAAGACAACCAGGAGTCTTGAAGACAACCAGGGGTCTTGAAGATAACCAGGGGGTCTTGAAGTCAGTCAGAGGTCTTGAAGAAAGTCAGGGATCTTGAAGACAACCAGGGGTCTTGAAGACAGTCAGGGGTCTTGAAGACAGTCAGGGGTCTTGAAGACAGCCAGGGGTCTTGAAGACTACCAGAGGTCTTGAAGACTACCAGGGGTCTTGAAGACAACTGAGAGTCTTGAAGACAACCAGGGGTCTTGAAGACAGTCAGGGGTCTTGAAGACAACCAGGAGTCTTGAAGTCAGGGGTCTTGAAGACAACCAGGAGTCTTGAAGACAGTCAGGGGTCTTGAAGACAACCAGGGGTCTTGAAGACAACCAGGAGTCTTGAAGACAACCAGGAGTCTTGAAGACAACCAGGGGTCTTGAAGACAACCAGGAGTCTTGAAGACAACCAGGAGTCTTGAAGACCACCAGGGGTCTTGAAAACAGTCAGGGGTCTTGTAGACAACCAGGGGTCTTGAAGACAGGGGTCTTGAAGACAACCAGGGGTCTTGAAGACAGTCAGGGGTCTTGAAGACAGTCAGGGGTCTTGTAGACAACCAGGGGTCTTGAAGACAGCCAGGGGTCTTGAAGACAGTCAGGGGTCTTGTAGACAACCAGGGGTCTTGAAGACAACCAGGGGTCTTGAAGACAGTCAGGGGTCTTGAAGACAGTCAGGGGTCTTGAAGACAACCAGGGGTCTTGAAGACAGTCAGGGGTCTTGAAGACAGTCAGGGGTCTTGAAGACAGTCAGGGGTCTTGAAGACAACCAGGGGTCTTGAAGACAGTCAGGGGTCTTGAAGACAGTCAGGGGTCTATTGGTAATCCCCCCTATGTATGGTGGGACACAGTTGAACAGTCTTGGGCCCCTGACACTTACTGTTGTCTCAGTGTATTCGTGGCACCGATGCTGTTCATCAGGATAATGTTACATCTCCTGCCCGGTCTTTTGCTGTCATATGGAGTGATTTTCGTGTGTCAGTTTGGTACCAATCTCTCCAGGACCTTCCATGTGTATATTATCATGTATCTCTCTCGCCTGTGTTCCAGGGAATACGGATCAAGAGCCTTCAACCGTTCCCAGTAATTTAGGTGCCTTGTCGTATTTATGTGTGACGTGAAAGTTCTCTGTACATTCTCCAGGCCTGCAATGTCGCCAGCCTTGAAGGGGTAAGGTCTAGGCCTATATCAAGGTCTAAGCCTATATCAAGGTCTAAGCCTATATCAAGGTCTAAGCCTATATCAAGGTCTAAGCCTACCTATATTAAGGTCTAAGCCTACCTACATTAAGGTCTAAGCCTACCTATATTAAGGTCTAAGCCTACCTATATTAAGGTCTAAGCCTACCTATATCAAGGTCTAAGCCTACATCAAGGTCTAAGCCTACATTATTCTAATATTAGTTACTAATAATCCTACCTAAAACCTTCCATGAAGGGTAAATGTATCAACAAACTCGCTGCCTCAGTCATCTAGTTTGTTATGGTGGATGTTAAGGGAACCTAAAACTTTCCTACAGTGAACCCGGTCCAGTGAACCCGGTACAATGAACCCGGTTCCTGGAATTTTTGGGGACCAAATAACTTTCCAGAGGGACACGAGGAATGCGAGTGTTGTAACTTGTGTTCTGTTATAACTGTTAAGTAGTAGTTTGAGAGGAGGGTTTATACTGGAGTTAAAGGTTCTATGTATATAGTAAGTACAATAAGAGTGCATGTTTTGTATATTAAGTTCAAACTCATGAAGAACATGAAAAAGGAGGAACACTGCAGCAGGCCCACTGGCCCATGCGAAGCAGGTCCAAGTCTCCCACCAGCTTAAGCCCTAACCTAGTTAAGTTAGGTCACATTCATTAAGGAGAACGGCATCTGACCTAGTAGCACAAGCTAGTCAGGTCCAACTCTCACCCACCCGCACCCATTCATGTATTTATCTAACCTATTTTTAAAACTACAGAACGTTTTAGCCTCTAACTGTACTGGGGAGTTTGTTCCACTCATCCACAACTGTGTTACCAAACCAGTACTTTCATATATCCTTCCTGAATCTGAACTTTTCCAACTTGAAACCATTGTTGCGAGTCCTGTCTTGGCTGGATATTTTTAGTACGCTATTTACATCCCCTTTATTTATTCCTGTTTTCCATTTATACACCTCGATCATATCCTCCCTATTACAGCCCAGTAATCCAAAGGCTTGTTATCCTGAGTGTAATGGGAGCAAAATAAACACAGCAGAAAAACTTTCGACTTACATTATCCTTCATCAAGTAAGAACAGAAGTATGTACACTACGTACAGTGATAGGTATTAGTGCACTCCTCGGTAAGCAAGGCAGAATAAAGCCACTAGAGATCAGACCGTGCTTCAACCCGAGGACTTCTAATATTTATACTTCTTGATATAAACCAAGGATTCTGTTCGCTTTATTGCGAAGAGTGGAAGTGTTGTCTGGCGCAGGAACTGATCAACACACAGCATTTTGTTGGGTTATTAATGGTTTAAGGTGGTTAGTTATAGTAGATCCCTAAGCACAAATACCATAGGTATTATGGACCCATCATGTTCGTTTCGACACAAACCACACATCGAGAGGTTTGTGTTGAGATGAACAAATGAACATGCTAGCATTTGAGTTGGTCTCTTGTTGTCGACGTGTCATTTGTGTCGAAACAAACACGATGGGTCCATGATAATATACCTTCACTTGAGCTGACCTCGCACTCTCGACCTGCTGTTTGTGTTGTAATAAACACGATGAGTCCATTATAGTATGCTATTATTTCAACTTGGTCTAGTCGGTGAGCTGCCGTCCTACACACCACACACAGTAACAAGATGCCGTCTCTGGAGGCAATCTTGCTGTCGACGTGCCTCTTGCTGTCGACGTGCCTCTTGCTGTCGACGTGCCTCTTGCTGTCGACGTGCCTCTTGCTGTCGACGTGCCTCTTGCTGTCGACGTGCCTCTTGCTGTCGACGTGCCTCTTGCTGTCGACGTGCCGTTTGCACTGCAACGAACACAATGGGTCCATAATAATATGCTGTCATTTGAGTCAGCATTTGACCACCTCCACCACTATACAGGCGGTGAGAAAAAGCCGCATACATCTCGCCTGATGGAGAAAATCACTGGTAAAAATATTGGGTTTGGTGTGTCCATTCAACGCTTCGTCCTCGTTGTAACACCCTGAGACAATGTTACTTTTCCCAACTTAATATTTAATATAGTAAATCTATCTTTATTTTCTTTAACATTAACGTGATAACTAACAATTTGTCTACGTGGACGTCTATCTGGATCACAAGGCGCAACTTACTTGGATCAAGAGGCCTTCACTAATTTTTCAATAATGGAAAAAATATAACTGGGAACTACATTGAACATTATGTAAGACCTAGTGTGAGAGTTATTGTTTGATCAGAGGAAGGAGAGTAGCTCCAGTTCCTCGCATCAACCCTCCCATGATGACACTCTTCAGGTCACTTGTTCTATCTAGGCTGGAATATTGCTGCACACTAACAGCACCTTTCAAGGCAGGTGAAATTGCCGACCTAGAAAATGTACAGAGAACTTTCACGGCGCGCATAACGGAGATAAAACACCTCAATTACTGGGAGCGCTTGAGGTTCCTAAACCTGTATTCCCTGGAACGCAGGAGGGAGAGATACATGATTATATACACCTGGAAAATCCTAGAGGGACTAGTACCGAACTTGCACACGAAAATCACTCACTACGAAAGCAAAAGACTTGGCAGACGATGCAACATCCCCCCAATGAAAAGCAGGGGTGTCACTAGCACGTTAAGAGACCATACAATAAGTGTCAGGGGCCCGAGACTGTTCAACTGCCTCCCAGCACACATAAGGGGGATTACCAACAGACCCCTGGCAGTCTTCAAGCTGGCACTGGACAAGCACCTAAAGTCAGTTCCTGATCAGCCGGGCTGTGGCTCGTACATTGGTTTGCGTGCAGCCAGCAGTAATAGGCTCTGATCCACCAGGAGGCCTGGTAACAGACCGGGCCGCGGGGGCGTTGACCCCCGGAACTCTCTCCAGGTAAACTCCAGGTCCCCCCCAAGACCCCAAAGAAAATTAAGGTTTAAATAATTTAGTGAACAAACTTGTGGTGGGGACCAGGAGCTGCAGCTTAACTCTGCTGTTGTACCGACAAACACATCAAAAGACAATACTTAAATTATTTAGGTGTATTAAGAGGCTGAGGAAGCGGTAAAGCCGGCGGGACAGCAGGAGGAGCAACACGTCTCTCCTGTACGACCATTGAAGGTTAACTGACCTTTAGTGACCTTAAGGTTGGTCACTGACCTGACCTTCACTATAACACCATCACTAATAACCTGACTAACTCTGACTACCACCACTAGATGGCACTACTACACCGTCACTACTCATGGTGGAGCACTCAACCCTTGGGGGTCATGGATCACCTGGGAGGATAAGTTCACTTCCAGGAGGCATAGATCACATTCCTTGGATCAAGAGACCCTCACTACCACCTTCAAGGAACCTCTCTCCAGGGCACCACTCTCACCACCAGAGTACTAGTGGTACTATTGTACCACTAGTACTCTACATGGACAGATTATTGTACCACTAGTACTCTACATGAAGGACAGATTATTGTACCACTAGTACTCTACATGAAGGACAGATTATTGTACCACTAGTACTCTACATGAAGGCCAGATTATTGTACCACTAGTACTCTACATGAAGGCCAGATTATTGTACCACTAGTACTCTACATGGACAGATTATTGTACCACTAGTACTCTACATGGACAGATTATTGTACCACTAGTACTCTACATGGACAGATTATTGTACCACTAGTACTCTACATGGACAGATTATTGTACCACTAGTACTCTACATGGACAGATTATTGTACCACTAGTACTCTACATGGACAGATTATTGTACCACTAGTACTCTACATGAAGGACAGATTATTGTACCACTAGTACTCTACATGGACAGATTATTGTACCACTAGTACTCTGTACTCTACATGAAGGACAGATTATTGTACCACTAGTACTCTACATGAAGGACAGATTATTGTACCACTAGTACTCTACATGAAGGACAGATTATTGTACCACTAGTACTCTACATGAAGGACAGATTATTTTAACATTCAGGGAAGTGCTAAACCCGCATGGGTCATAATAAAAATTGGCAAAGGGTTCGTACTCATTTTTCATCATATACAATATTATATTAATGGGGAGAGTTAATCCAGTAGGAATAGGCCTATTTAGGACTGTTTCTGCTGGCCTATGGGTCATGGTTAAATTTATGTGGGAGATTTAATCTAGTAGGGATAGGTCTATTAGGGGTGTTCCTGCTGGCCTATGGGTCAGTATTATGGGAAGAATTAAGCCAGTAGGGATAGGTCTATTAGGGGTGTTCCTGCTGGCCTATGGGTCAGTAATATGGGAAGTATTAAGCCAGTAGGGATAGGTCTATTAGGGGTGTTCCTGCTGGCCTATGGGTCAGTATTATGGGAAGAATTAAGCCAGTAGGGATAGGTCTATTAGGGGTGTTCCTGCTGGCCTATGGGTCAGTAATATGGGAAGAATTAAGCCAGTAGGGATAGGTCTATTAGGGGTGTTCCTGCTGGCCTATGGGTCAGTATTATGGGAAGAATTAAGCCAGTAGGGATAGGTCTATTAGGGGTGTTCCTGTTGGCCTATGGGTCAGTAATATGCGAAGTATTAAGCCAGTAGGGATAGGTCTATTAGGGGTGTTCCTGCTGGCCTATGGGTCAGTAATATGGGAAGAATTAAGCCAGTAGGGATAGGTCTATTAGGGGTGTTCCTGCTGGCCTATGGGTCAGTAATATGGGAAGTATTAAGCCAGTAGGGATAGGTCTATTAGGGGTGTTCCTGTTGGCCTATGGGTCAGTAATATGGGAAGAATTAAGCCAGTAGGGATAGGTCTATTAGGGGTGTTCCTGCTGGCCTATGGGTCAGTAATATGGGAAGTATTAAGCCAGTAGGGATAGGTCTATTAGGGGTGTTCCTGCTGGCCTATGGGTCAGTATTATGGGAAGAATTAAGCCAGTAGGGATAGGTCTATTAGGGGTGTTCCTGCTGGCCTATGGGTCAGTATTATGGGAAGAATTAAGCCAGTAGGGATAGGTCTATTAGGGGTGTTCCTGCTGGCCTATGGGTCAGTAATATGGGAAGTATTAAGCCAGTAGGGATAGGTCTATTAGGGGTGTTCCTGCTGGCCTATGGGTCAGTAATATGGGAAGAATTAAGCCAGTAGGGATAGGTCTATTAGGGGTGTTCCTGCTGGCCTATGGGTCAGTAATATGGGAAGTATTAAGCCAGTAGGGATAGGTCTATTAGGGGTGTTCCTGCTGGCCTATGGGTCAGTAATATGGGAAGAATTAAGCCAGTAGGGATAGGTCTATTAGGGGTGTTCCTGCTGGCCTATGGGTCAGTAATATGGGAAGAATTAAGCCAGTAGGGATAGGTCTATTAGGGGTGTTCCTGCTGGCCTATGGGTTAGTAATATGGGAAGAATTAAGCCAGTAGGGATAGGTCTATTAGGGGTGTTCCTGCTGGCCTATGGGTCAGAATTATGGGAAGTATTAAGCCAGTAGGGATAGGTCTATTAGGGGTGTTCCTGCTGGCCTATGGGTCAGTATTATGGGAAGTATTAAGCCAGTAGGGATAGGTCTATTAGGGGTGTTCCTGCTGGCCTATGGGTCAGTATTATGGGAAGAATTAAGCCAGTAAGGATAGGTCTATTAGGGGTGTTCCTGCTGGCCTATGGGTCAGAATTATGGGAAGTATTAAGCCAGTAAGGATACCTGGAGTTTACCTGGAGAGAGTTTCGGGGGTCAACGCCCCCGCGGCCCGGTCTGTGACCAGGCCTCCTGGTGGATCAGCGCCTGATCAACCAGGCTGTTGCTGCTGGCTGCACGCCCCTGCACGCCCCTACCAGGGTCCCAGCTGTCACTAGTAGTGGTCATACACCCCTGTTAGATACCCTACCAGGGTCCCAGCTGTTACTAGTAGTGGTCATACACCCCTGTTAGATACCCTACCAGGGTCCCAGCTGTCACTGGTAGTGGTCATACACCCCTGTTAGGTACCCTACCAGGGTCCCAGCTGTCACTGGTAGTGGTCATACACCCCTGTAAGGTACCCTACCAGGGTCCCAGCTGTCACTGTAGTGGTCATACACCCCTGTTAGGTACCCTACCAGGGTCCCAGCTGTCACTAGTAGTGGTCATACACCCCTGTTAGATACCCTACCAAGGTCCCAGCTGTCACTGGTAGTGGTCATGCACCCCTGTTAGATACCCTACCAGGGTCCCAGCTGTCACTAGTAGTGGTCATACACCCCTGTTAGATACCCTACCAGGGTCCCAGCTGTCACTAGTAGTGGTCATACACCCCTGTTAGATACCCTACCAGGGTCCCAGCTGTTACTAGTAGTGGTCATACACCCCTGTTAGATACCCTACCAGGGTCCCAGCTGTCACTGGTAGTGGTCATACACCCCTGTTAGGTACCCTACCAGGGTCCCAGCTGTCACTGGTAGTGGTCATACACCCCTGTAAGGTACCCTACCAGGGTCCCAGCTGTCACTGTAGTGGTCATACACCCCTGTTAGGTACCCTACCAGGGTCCCAGCTGTCACTAGTAGTGGTCATACACCCCTGTTAGATACCCTACCAGGGTCCCAGCTGTCACTAGTAGTGGTCATACACCCCTGTTAGATACCCTACCAGGGTCCCAGCTGTCACTAGTAGTGGTCATACACCCCTGTTAGATACCCTACCAGGGTCCCAGCTGTCACTGGTAGTGGTCATACACCCCTGTTAGGTACCCTACCAGGGTCCCAGCTGTCACTGTAGTGGTCATACACCCCTGTTAGATACCCTACCAGGGTCCCAGCTGTCACTGGTAGTGGTCATACACCCCTGTTAGATACCCTACCAGGGTCCCAGCTGTCACTGGTAGTGGTCATACACCCCTGTTAGATACCCTACCAGGGTCCCAGCTGTCACTGGTAGTGGTCATAAACCCCTGTTAGATACCCTACCAGGGTCCCAGCTGTCACTGGTAGTGGTCATACACCCCTGTAAGGTACCCTACCAGGGTCCCAGCTGTCACTGATTGTGGTCATACACCCCTGTAAAGTACCCTACCAGTGTCCCAGCTGTCACTGATAGTGGTCATACACCCGTTAGGTACCCTACCAGGGTCTCAGCTGTCGCTGGTAGGGGTCATACACCCCTGTTAGGTACCTTACCAGGGTCCCAGCTGTCACTGGCAGGTGGTCATACACCCTTGTTAGGTCCCCTACCAGGGTCCCAGCTGTCACTGGCAGGGGGTCATACTCCCCTGTTAGGTCCCCTACCAGGGTCCAAGCTGTCACTGGCAGGGGGTCATACACCCCTGTTAGGTCCCCTACCAAGGTCCTGGTAGGGGAGTCATGGATCATACACTCAAACAATGGAAGTCATCGAGGCGCTAAACCCACCAGGGTCATACAGCGCTGTCTTGAATACCATTAATCGGGAGAAAACACTAAACCCATAGGAGGTCACTTAGCATCTTATTTCTTGGATTAAGAGCCCTTCAACAGCCTTCAGGGTAATAGTAAGTGGTAAACCCATATGGGTGGTGCCCCACTGGGGTCACACTCACCCCAGGAACGGAAGGCACTCAGGCTTGATTCAAGGTATTGTATTATTGTTCTGGGGGAGCGCTAAACCCATCAGGGTATGATCATAACTAGGCACTAAATTCATCAGGGTATGCAGTCCTAGCCATAGCCACATCCACTTGCACGCATCCAGACACTGGGTAGAAAGAGAACATGACCAGTCAGGTACAGGTCAAGTATTGTACATGACTCACATGAGTGCGTGTCATCCAATGTTCAACTGCAACTAAATATGTATTAAAAATGGTATAAAATACCGACAGGTTGTTAGGTAAGACACATATGCAATATACCTAACTGTTGCATATGTGTCTTGCATAACAACTGCAGCTAAAACAAGTGACACTGAAAGACACAAAATATTGCCAAACACAATAAAACTGAAGAACCAGCACATATACACAAACAATGAAAATCAAGGATACACCGGAGACCCAGTGGAAATAAGTCACTTCTCTGACTTTTCTGGGGCTTATCCTAGGTAATTTACACATGTTATTATATATGATAATTTGTTTTATGACTGGCAAACCTACCAGTCAGTTGGCAAACCTGCCAGTCAGCTAGCAAATCTACCAGTCAGCTAGCAAATCTACCAGTCAGCTGGCAAACCTGCCAGTCAGCTGGCAAATCTACCAGTCAGCTGGCAAACCTACCAGTCAGCTGGCAAACCTGCCAGTAAGCTGGCAAACCTACCAGTCAGCTGGCAAACCTGCCAGTCAGCTAGCAAATCTACCAGTCAGCTGGCAAACCTGCCAGTCAGCTAGCAAATCTACCAGTCAGCTGGCAAACCTACCAGTCAGCTGGCAAACCTGCCAGTCAGCTGGCAAATCTACCAGTCAGCTGGCAAACCTACCAGTCAGCTGGCAAACCTGCCAGTAAGCTGGCAAACCTACCAGTCAGCTGGCAAACCTGCCAGTAAGCTGGCAAACCTACCAGTCAGCTGGCAAACCTGCCAGTAAGCTGGCAAACCTACCAGTCAGCTAGCAAATCTGCCAGTAAGCTGCACCAGTGATAAAAAAACCCAGAATGAACCATCAATACGTGCTTTTACGTGTAATGTCTAAGGCTTAACATAACTTTATTACCATTACCATGAATAATATTTTTTTTTTTTCCAAAATTTAGGCAGTCAAACTTGGAAGGAGAATGAACGGGAAGGCGAGCATCTTCGGCACACTGGAGCATCTTGTGTGCCAGGAACGGGAAGGTGAGCATCCTCGGCACACTGGAGCATCTTGTGTGCCAGGAACGGGAAGGTGAGCATCCTCGGCACACTGGAGCATCTTGTGTGCCAGGAACGGGAAGGTGAGCATCTTCGGCACACTGGAGCATCTTGTGTGCCAGGAACGGGAAGATGAGCATCCTCGGCACACTGGAGCATCTTGTGTGCCAGGAACGGGAAGGTGAGCATCCTCGGCACACTGGAGCATCTTGTGTGCCAGGAACGGGAAGGTGAGCATCCTCGGCACACTGGAGCATCTTGTGTGCCAGGAACGGGAAGGTGAGCATCTTCGGCACACTGGAGCATCTTGTGTGCCAGGAACGGGAAGGTGAGCATCCTCGGCACACTGGAGCATCTTGTGTGCCAGGAACGGGAAGGTGAGCATCCTCGGCACACTGGAGCATCTTGTGTGCCAGGAACGGGAAGGTGAGCATCCTCGGCACACTGGAGCATCTTGTGTGCCAGGAACGGGAAGGTGAGCATCCTCGGCACACTGGAGCATCTTGTGTGCCAGGAACGGGAAGGTGAGCATCCTCGGCACACTGGAGCATCTTGTGTGCCATAAAATATAGTACCTCTCACCCTTCTCAACCAGGAGACAATTTCTTTTCCTACAACTCTAAGTTTGACAGTACCTCATGGAATAAATTATTTACTCTTCATCCAACATCTCTCATAGACTATCTTTCCCACTATAGGTAAGCCCACAGTCAATATTCTTAACACCATTGTTATGGTGCATAATGCTAGGTAAGCCCACAATATTCTTAACACCACTGACAATATTCCTGTTACAATCCATAAACACATTTCCATCAACTCTTGCTGGGGAACTGTTGTTTGTCCGCATACCGTTGTTCCAGGAGACTTTCTAACATAAGATGCAGACATTATGGAGTAACTCGAGCTCCAGGATCTTCCAATTCTTGACGTAGACAGTTATGTCCTACCAGCTCATGGGCGAAGACGCTATCCTTGTAATACAGCTAAGTTAACTTTCGACTGTTGTCAACTTCAACTTCTGTTTATACAGTAGGACAGTGCTTACGAGTACAGTGGACCCCCGGTTAACGATATTTTTTCATTCCAGAAGTATATTCAGGTGCCAGTACTGACCGAATTTGTTCCTATAAGGAATATTGTGAATAAGATTAGTCCATTTCAGACCCCCAAACATACACGTACAAACGCACTTACATAAATACACTTACATAATTGGTCGCATTGGGAGGTGATCATTAACCCTTTGAGGGTTTTCGTCGTACTAGTACGTCTTACGCGTAGGGGTTTTTGACGTACTAGTACTCATAAATTCTAGCGGCCTCAAATCTAGTGGGAGAAAGCTGGTAGGCCTTCATATGAAAGAATGGGTCTATGTGGTCAGTGTGCACAGTCTAAAAAAAATCCTGCAGCACACAGTGCATAATGAGAAAAAAAAAACTTTGACCATTTTTTTTTAACAAATCAGCGACTTTGCAGCGTATTTTCGTATGGTATTTATTGTTGTATTCTAGTTTTCTTGGTCTTATTTTATAGAATGGAAGACATATTACAGAAATAGAGATGATTTTGACTGGTTTTACAAAGAAAGGTGCCTTGAAATTGAGCTCAAAGTAGCAGAAATGTTCGATTTTTACCAAACTTCAAAAGTAAATAAATCGTGCCAAGCGTGCAATACACGTCAACTGGTGAGTCTAATATTCTTTCACAAGTGCACCAATAATATTTATACCATTTTTTACACTAATGCAGTAGTCTGCATAACAGTAAATCTTATATTTTTTGTGAAAATAAAAATTCAAAGTGGAAAGCAAAAGAATATAAGAGGGGCCTTGAGACGTGAATAATGACTAGAGGAAATGTCATTTTAGTGCCAGGAATGTCTTTCTTGTTTATTCTGGACCCTATTCGGAAATTGGCATCTTTTGAAATTTGTGTGAAATTGGCAAAATTGCTAAATTCTGACCACTGTACTGGATAGTTGAATTTCATAAATGAGTGGTTTCTTGCACCCATTCGATAGAAAAAATGGAGTTCTAGCGAAATATTCATGTTTTTTGTCGACTAGTACAGTGAAATTGGCCGAAAATGGGGCTCAAAGTGGGCAAAATCGCCGATGCGTAAACATCGCCGAGACCGCTAACTTTGCGAGAGCATAATTCCGTAAGTTTTCTATCAAATTTCAAACTTTTGGTGTCTTTATGATCGGGAAAAGATTCTCTATCTTTTCATAAGAAAAAATAATTTTTTTTTTTTTTTAAATTTGGCCGACCCTGAGAACGAGTTTCGGAGAGGGCCTGTCGACCCTCAAAGGGTTAAGCGGGGGTCCACTGTACAAGAATTCATCCCTACACCACTATGTACAAATTGCTGGTGCTTTGTCCACTCAGCAAAATATTGTAGGTTACTGGTGGAATGGTGGGTTTGTGGTGCAGGTGAGCATAGCAAACCATCCTGCAGGCTACCTCCCACTTTCCTCAAGGTAGAAGGTAGGATGCTTTTTCTTTCTTTCAACGCACGGCCGTATCCCACCGAGGCAGGGTGGCCCAAAAATAAAAACAATAGTTTCTCTTTATAAATTTAATAATGTATACAGAAGGGGTTACTAGCCACTTGTTTCCGGCATTTTAGTTGCCTCTTACAATGCGCACAGCTTACGGAGGAAGGATTCTGTTCCACTTCTCCCATGGACAGGATGCTTTTTATAACTTAATAATTAATTAATACACCTCTTTGCGAGACTTAATGTGTATATTTACAGTGAAGAAATTCCTCAAAATACAGGCTTCCCTAACTAATAAACAATTTGTATTTCTGGTGCTGTAACTTACAAATAAGTTTAGTGTGGTAAGTTACAAGCAAATTGTTCATAAAGAACAAAAAGTGCCATTAACTCTGGCTGGAAGAAATCATAAATAACTCGTACTTAAGAGGGCAAACTTGGCGTGACATTTTGCTTAGTCCGGAATCAGTCACATCTTTTGTTACTTGTTAAGTTCTTTGTAATATGAAACCTAATTTATGATGGAAAACAATAATACTACAAAGAATGTTTGTGTGCCATACATTTGTAACACTGGATCAACACCCAGGAAAGTGTTCTCAAATGTTATTGCTGAAGGAGCTGGTTTGTGTGTGGATGTTCCCATAAGTTAGAGGTCTCCTGTACTTTATTCTCAGATGCTTTCTACTCATTAACAATAAGTTACTTTATGAAAATAAATTAATCTCAGATATTTTCCTTAAATTAAGACACTTACACAAAATTAACAGCTCAATGGATTCCAATTTTGTACCTACGACTCCAGTCATCAACATTTTTATCTGAAATATTTAAGTGACATTCTGACTCCAGTAATACCATATAAAATGGTAAAAATGTATTGAATGACACCCCTCACAAATATAAACAACTACTGCAGTAGTAATTAAACTTACATCGAGCTCAAACTAAAAAAAAAAAATGCTTTACATTTTATTACAAGGGTTATACAAATTGTTGTGTACTCTGAGCGGAGAGGTCGAGTATTCTCCAAGCAGCACGAGCGTTGACTTCTGTTTGGTCCCTACATAGTACCCACACATACTGCACTCTCAGCACCTTACTGGGGTCACCTTCCACAACCTGCGGTAAAACAATTCATTATACTACATTTGTACTGAATTATTACTTTCTGTTGGCAAAACAAACTGACTTAATATTGTGACGAAATACAACATCGGTGTTGGCCATACAGTATTGGGGAAATAGGTCATAAGTTAGATCCTAAAAACGGTAAGATAGAACCATCTTCTTGGATCAAGCATCAAGTTGTCGTCCTTGAAGACGGTAAGATAGAACCATCTTCTTGGATCAAGCATCAAGTTGTCGTCCTTGAAGACGGTAAGATAGAACCATCTTCTTGGATCAAACATCAAGTTGTCGTCCTTGAAGACGGTAAGATAGAACCATCTTCTTGGATCAAGCATCAAGTTGTCATCCTTGAAGACGGTAAGATAGAACCATCTTCTTGGATCAAGCATCAAGTTGTTGTCCTTGAAGAAGTTACAAATAAAAAAGGGACTTTATTCTGCTGGAATATTATTGTTATTTACCTGGCAAGTGATTTAGAGGTACAGAGTTTCACTGGAAAAATTGGACACTTCCTACTACAAGTGACAAATCAAGCAGGTTGTGCTGGATCTACAGGCCTGCTGATGCTAGCACCAACAGCCTATTTGACAAAGTAGTAAACAATGAAGTCTGACTGCAGGTCAGACTCGGAACAAAGTAGGAAATCCCTCAGAGGTATGTGGTAAGGCAAGAACAACATATGTTGCATATTCTAGAGTATTTAGTCATCCACAAGACTAGATCATAGTTTTGTCTGTATCTTAACAACAGTCTTCCACCAAGGTAATGTAGGCTGACCTACAGCAAATACATTTACCATCATATATTCAATCACCATCTTGTCAGACGACCGCTGACACTACAAATCAGAGTAGCCTCTGTCTGTAACATCCTTCAGTGTGCAGACACTGCCCTTCCCACCTCCAGGACTCAAGTCCAGCTAACCAGTTTCCCTGAACTCCTTCATAAAAGTTACCTCACTCTCCAACACTCATCATTATGAGGTAGTGCTGGGGTTACCTTACTCACTCTCCAACACTCACCATTATGAGGTAGTGCTGGGGTTACCTTACTCACTCTCCAACACTCACCATTATGAGGTAGTGCTGGGGTTACCATACTCACTCTCCAACACTCACCATTATGAGGTAGTGCTGGGGTTACCTTACTCTCCAACACTCATCATTATGAGGTAGTGCTGGGGTTACCTTACTCACTCTCCAACACTCACCATTATGAGGTAGTGCTGGGGTTACCTTACTCACTCTCCAACACTCACCATTATGAGGTAGTGCTGGGGTTACCTTACTCACTCTCCAACACTCATCATTATGAGGTAGTGCTGGGGTTACCTTACTCTCCAACACTCATCATTATGAGGTAGTGCTTGGGTTACCTTACTCACTCTCCAACACTCACCATTATGAGGTAGTGCTGGGGTTACCTTACTCACTCTCCAACATTCACCATTATGAGGTAGTGCTGGGGTTACCTTACTCTCCAACATTCACCATTATGAGGTAGTGCTGGGGTTACCTTACTCTCCAACACTCACCATTATGAGGTAGTGCTGGGGTTACCTTACTCTCCAACATTCACCATTATGAGGTAGTGCTGGGGTTACCTTACTCTCCAATATTCACCATTATGAGGAAGTGCAGGGGTTACCTCACTCTCCAACACTCACCATTATGAGGTAGTGCTGGGGTTACCTCACTCTCCAACACTCACCATTATGAGGAAGTGCTGGGGTTACCTCACTCTCCAACACTCACCATTATGAGGTAGTGCTGGGGTTACCTTACTCTCCAATATTCACCATTATGAGGAAGTGCTGGGGTTACCTCACTCTCCAACACTCACCATTATGAGGTAGTGCTGGGGTTACCTCACTCTCCAACACTCACCATTATGAGGTAGTGCTGGGAAAATGGTCAGCTATGATCTATGAATTATGAAAGGGAAGGGTAGCTCTAAATCCTTGGATCAGAAGACTTACATCTTTCAAGTTATTGAAAGCTTGTTATGCTAACTAATTTTTTTCAATTTAAATTTAATTATAAGAAAATGATTTATTTTTTGGAAGTTTACAAAAAAAAAAATAATTAGTATGGGGTCATACCATGCCTAGGGAATGTGAGGTGATCAAGTCTGATCCAAGGGAAGGGAGCTTCATTTCATCAAGAGCCCTTCACCAGCATCAAGGCACCATGGAAGGGTCCTACTATACAAAGGCCACTATTAAAAGCTCCAAAAAATATATTAAAATAATTACACATCAATAGTGATCAGTTTTCAACACACCACAAAGTGACTGACGTTCCTCATTATTACAGTACTTTGTATGATTTACTTTGCTGTTGGAGTGTGAGTAAACTAACCTTTTTGAAGGGAAAACAAGTTAGCTGGACTTGAGTCCTGGAGGTGGAAAGTGTTGTGTCTGCAACAATGAAGGTGGGAATGTTGCAGTCCTGGTGGTGGGAAGTATTGTCTCTGCAACACTGAAGGATGGGTGAGAATGTTGCAGTCCTGGTGGTGGGAAGTATTGTCTCTGCAACACTGAAGGATGGGTGAGAATGTTGCAGTCCTGGTGGTGGGAAGTATTGTCTCTGCAACACTGAAGGATGGGTGAGAATGTTGCAGTCCTGGTGGTGGGAAGTATTGTGTCTGCAGCACTGAAGGATGGGTGGGAATGTTGCAGTCCTGGTAGTGGGAAGTATTGTGTCTGCAGCACTGAAGGATGGGTGGGAATGTTGCAGTCCTGGTGGTGGGAAGTAGTGTCTGCAACATTGAAGGATGGGTGGGAATGTTGCAGTCCTGGTGGTGGGAAATACAGTGTCTGCAACACTGAAGGATGGGTGAGAATGTTGCAGTCCTGGTGGTTGGAAGTAGTGTCTGCAACACTGAAGGATGGGTGAGAATGTTGTAGTCCTGGTGGTGGGAAGTACTGTGTCTGCAACACTGAAGGATGGGTGGGAATGTTGCAGTCCTGGTGGTTGGAAGTAGTGTCTGCAACACTGAAGGATGGGTGAGAATGTTGTAGTCCTGGTGGTGGGAAGTACAGTATCTGCAACACTGAAGGATGGGTGGGAATGTTGCAGTCCTGGTGGTGGGAAGTATTGTGTCTGCAGCACTGAAGGATGGGTGGGAATGTTGCAGTCCTGGTGGTGGGAAGTACAGTGTCTGCAGCACTGAAGGATGGGTGGGAATGTTGCAGTCCTGGTGGTGGGAAGTATTGTGTCTGCAGCACTGAAGGATGGGTGGGAATGTTGCAGTCCTGGTGGTGGGAAGTACAGTGTCTGCAGCACTGAAGGATGGGTGGGAATGTTGCAGTCCTGGTGGTGGGAAGTATTGTGTCTGCAGCACTGAAGGATGGGTGGGAATGTTGCAGTCCTGGTGGTGGGAAGTACAGTGTCTGCAGCACTGAAGGATGGGTGGGAATGTTGCAGTCCTGGTGGTGGGAAGTACAGTGTCTGCAACACTGAAGGATGAGTGGGAATGTTGCAGTCCTGGTGGTAGAAATACAGTGCCTATACAATGAAGGATGGGTGGGGATGTTACAGTTCAGAGGGTCATCTGAATTGTGATCTCAGCACACTTCTAACATGACAGTGATTGATTGAATGACAGTGAAAGTATTTCCCCCCTTTTTTTTTTTTGATCACTTCACCTAGGTGGGAGATGGTTAGCATGTTGAAATAATCTAAAGACTTCATGTTAAGTGACTGACCTCTCACTTGTTGTTACTAAGACAGTATAAACACACCACATTAAGTGACTGACCTCTCACTTGTTGTTACTAAGTATAAACACACCACATTAAGTAACTGACCTCTTGCTTGTTATTACGAAGACACATTATCTGTTGGGCTTGAAAAGCTACAGCCAACACAGGACCTTCCTCCATCACTTTACCCATAACCAGGTCAACATTATCCACATCTAATACCTGCAACAAATTTATATTACTAACATCCTTCATGATTACATCATTATTAGGATAATGAGTTAGTTATATATGCAACACCTGGGTGTTTTTATTTTGAAGCTGTATCACCATGGGGAAGTGGAGAAGAATCCTTGTTTCACAAGTCATGCATGTTGTGAGAGGCGACTACAATGATGGCAGGAAGGGGCTAGTAACCCCTTCTGTATCAAATATTAAATAATAGCAGGAAGGGGCTGTAACCCCTTCTGTATCAAATATTAAGTAATAGCAGGAAGGGGCTAGTAAGCCCTTCTGTATCAAATATTAAATAATAGCAGGAAGGGGCTAGTAAGCCCTTCTGTATTAAATAATAGCAGGAAGGGGCTAGTAAGCCCTTCTGTATTAAATAATAGCAGGAAGGGGCTAGTAAGCCCTTCTGTATCAAATATTAAATAATAGCAGGAAGGGGCTAGTAAGCCCTTCTGTATCAAATATTAAATAATAGCAGGAAGGGGCTAGTAACCCCTTCTGTATCAAATATTAAATAATAGCAGGAAGGGGCTAGTAAGCCCTTCTGTATTAAATAATAGCAGGAAGGGGCTAGTAAGCTCTTCTGTATCAAATATTAAATAATAGCAGGAAGGGGCTAGTAACCCCTTCTGTATCAAATATTAAATAATAGCAGGAAGGGGCTAGTAAGCCCTTCTGCATCAAATATTATATAATAGCAGGAAGGGGCTAGTAAGCCCTTCTGTATCAAATATTAAATAATAGCAGGAAGGGGCTAGTAACCCCTTCTGTATCAATTATATAATAGGAGTAAGGGGCTAGTAATCCCTTCTGTTTCAAATATTAAATAATAGCAGGAAGGGGCTAGTAAGCCCTTCTGTATCAAATATAAAATAATAGCAGGAAGGGGCTAGTAACCCTTCTGTATCAAATATTAAATAATAGCAGGAAGGGGCTAGTAATCCCTTCTGTTTCAAATATTAAATAATAGCAGGAAGGGGCTAGTAAGCCCTTCTGTATCAAATAATAAATAATAACAGGAAGGGGCAAGTAAGCCCTTCTGTATCAAATATTAAATAATAGCAGGAAGCAGCTAGTAATCCCTTCTGTTTCAAATATTAAATAATAGCAGGAAGGAACTAGTAACCCCTTCTGCATCAAATATTAAATAATAGGAGTAAGGGGCTAGTAATCCCTTCTGTTTCAAATATTAAATAATAGCAGGAAGGGGCTAGTAAGCCCTTCTGTGTCAAATATTAAATAATAGCAGGAAGGGGCTAGTAACCCCTTCTGTATCAAATATTAAATAATAGCAGGAAGGGGCTAGTAAGCCCTTCTGTATCAATTAAATAATAGCAGGAAGGGGCTAGTAATCCCTTCTGTTTCAAATATTAAATAATAGCAGGAAGGGGCTAGTAACCCCTTCTGTATCAAATATTAAATAATAGGAGTAAGGGGCTAGTAATCCCTTCTGTTTCAAATATTAAATAATAGCAGGAAGGGGCTAGTATGCCCTTCTGTATCAAATATTAAATAATAGCAGGAAGGGGCTAGTAATCCCTTCTGTATCAAATATTAAATAATAGCAGGAAGGGGCTAGTAACCCCTTCTGTATCAAATATTAAATAATAGCAGGAAGGGGCTAGTAATCCCTTCTGTATCAAATATTAAATAATAGCAGGAAGGGGCTAGTAATCCCTTCTGTTTCAAATATTAAATAATAGCAGGAAGGGGCTAGTAACCCTTTCTGTATCAATATTAAATAATAGCAGGAAGGGGCTAGTAACCCCTTCTGTTTCAAATACTAAATAATAGCAAGAAGGAGCTAGTAACCCTTCTGTATCAATATTAAATAATAGCAGGAAGGGGCTAGTAACCCCTTCTGTTTCAAATACTAAATAATAGCAGGAAGGGGCTAGTAACCCCTTCTGTATCAAATATTAAATAATAGCAGGAAGGGGCTAGTAACCCCTTCTGTATCAAATATTAAATAATAGCAGGAAGGGGCTAGTAACCCCTTCTGTATCAAATATTAAATAATAGCAGGAAGGAGCTAGTAACCCCTTCTGTATCAAATATTAAATAATAGCAGGAAGGGGCTAGTAACCCTTCTGTATCAATATTAAATAATAACAGGAAGGGGCTAGTAACCCCTTCTGTATCAAATATTAAATAATAGCAGGAAGGAGCTAGTAACCCTTCTGTATCAATATTAAATAATAGCAGGAAGGGGCTAGTAACCCCTTCTGTATCAAATATTAAATAATAGCAGGAAGGGGCTAGTAACCCCTTCTGTTTCATATATCAAATAATAGCAGGAAGGGGCTAGTAACCCCTTCTGTATCAAATATTAAATAATACCAGGAAGGGGCTAGTAACCCTTCTGTATCAAATATTAAATAATAGCAGGAAAGGGCTAGTAACCCCTTCTGTATCAAATATTAAATAATAGCAGGAAGGGGCGAGTAACCCTTCTGTATCAAATATTAAATAATACCAGGAAGGGGCTAGTAACCCCTTCTGTATCAAATATTAAATAATAGCAGGAAGGGGCTAGTAACCCCTTCTGTATCAAATATTAAATAATAGCAGGAAGGGGCTAGTAACCCTTCTGTATCAATATTAAATAATAGCAGGAAGGGGCTAGTAACCCCTTCTGTATCAAATATTAAATAATAGCAGGAAGGGGCTAGTAACCCTTCTGAATCAATATTAAATAATAGCAGGAAGGGGCTAGTAACCCCTTCTGTATCAAATATTAAATAATAGCACGAAGGGGCTAGTAACCCTTCTGTATCAAATATTAAATGTAAAATAAAGAAAAGTTTACATTTATTTATTTTTCAGGTGACACAGTGTTGGTGGGAGGCGGCCGCCGTTGTTACAAACAATAACTAAGGTGACACAGTGTTGGTGGGAGGCGGCCGCCGTTCTTACAAAAAAATAACTAAGGTGACACAGTGTTGGTGGGAGGCGGCCACCGTTGTTACAAACAATAACTAAGGTGACACAGTGTTGGTGGGAGGCGGCCGCCGTTCTTACAAACAATAACCAGCAAATCTTTCAATTTAAAGCCGCTGTTGCAGAAACATCTTCATAATAATATGTTGCAGTGTTGCCAGAGTCTAATTTATCAACTGGTCAACACTACAGACCATTCAAGTGATTATTAATTTACATATTAATGGTAAGTGGTAAACCCTAAGGGGTAACACTGCGCTTGATAAATAAAAGGAATCATTAATATAATCATAGGGAAGAACTAAACCCATAAGGGTTGTACAGTGCCTGAGGACTGAGACAGAGTAATTAGGTTTTAATTCCTTTGAACCCATCAAACTCCAGGTACCTTACCCTTCTGACCACATCAATCTCTAGGTGCATTACCCTTCTGACCACATAAAACTCCAGGTACCTTACCCTTCTGACCACATCAAACTCCAGGTACCTTACCCTTCTGACCACATCAATCTCCAGGTGCATTACCCTTCTGACCACATCAATCTCCAGGTACCTTACCCTTCTGACCACATCAAACTCCAGGTACCTTACCCTTCTGACCACATCAATCTCCAGGTGCCTTACCCTTCAGACCACATCAATCTCCAGGTACCTTACCCTTCTGACCACATCAAACTCCAGGTACCTTACCCTTCTGACCACATCAATCTCCAGGTACCTTACCCTTCTGACCACATCAATCTCCAGGTGCCTTACCCTTCTGACCACATCAATCTCCAGGTACCTTACCCTTCTGACCACATCAATCTCCAGGTGCATTACCCTTCTGACCACATAAAACTCCAGGTACCTTACCCTTCTGACCATATCAAACTCAAGGTACCTTACCCTTCTGACCACATCAAACTCGAGGTACCTTACCCTTCTGACCACATCAATCTCCAGGTACCTTACCCTTCTGACCAAATCAAGCTCCAGGTACCTTACCCTTCTGACCATATCAAACTCAAGGTACCTTACCCTTCTGACCATATCAAACTCGAGGTACCTTACCCTTCTGATCACATCAAACTCCAGGTACCTTACCTTTCTGACCACATCAAACTCCAGGTACCTTACCCTTCTGACCACATCAAACTCCAGGTACCTTACCCTTCTGACCACATCAATCTCCAGGTACCTTACCCTTCTGACCACATCAAACTCGAGGTACCTTACCCTTCTGACCAAATCAAGCTCCAGGTACCTTACCCTTTTGACCACATCAATCTCCAGGTACCTTACCCTTCTGACCACATCAAACTCCAGGTACCTTACCCTTCTGACCACATCAATCTCCAGGTACCTTACCCTTCTGACCACATCAAACTCCAGGTACCTTACCCTTCTGACCACATCAAACTCCAGGTACCTTACCCTTCTGACCACATCAAACTCCAGGTACCTTACCCTTCTGACCATATCAAACTCAAGGTACCTTACCCTTCTGACCACATCAAACTCCAGGTACCTTACCCTTCTGACCAAATCAAACTCCAGGTACCTTACCCTTCTGACCACATCAAACTCCAGGTACCTTACCCTTCTGACCACATCAATCTCCAGGTACCTTACCCTTCTGACCACATCAATCTCCAGGTACCTTACCCTTCTGACCACATCAAACTCCAGGTACCTTACCCTTCTGACCACATCAAACTCCAGGTACCTTACCCTTCTGACCACATCTAACTCCAGGTACCTTACCCTTCTGACCACATCAAACTCCAGGTACCTTACCCTTCTGACCAAATCAAACTCCAGGTGCCTTACCCTTCTGACCACATCAAACTCCAGGTACCTTACCCTTCTGACCACATCAAACTCCAGGTACCTTACCCTTCTGACCACATCAAACTCCAGGTACCTTACCCTTCTGACCACATCAATCTCCAGGTACCTTACCCTTCTGATCACATCAATCCCCAGCTGCTTTACCCCCTTTCATTCTACCCACAGTCTCAAGCACCTTCCCCACACTCACACAGCCTCAAGCACCTCCAGCACACTCACACAACCTCAAGCACTTCCAGCACACTCACACAGCCTCAAGCACCTCCCCCACACTCACACAACCTCAAGCACGTCCAGCACACTCACACAGCCTCAAGCGCCTCCAGCACACTCACACAGCGTCAAGCACCTCCAGCACACTCTCACAGCCTCAAGCACCTCCAGCACACTCACACAGCGTCAAACACCTCCAGCACACTCACACAGCCTCAAGCACCTCCCCCACACTCACACAGCCTCAAGCACCTCCAGCACACTCACACAGCATCAAGCACCTCCCCCACACTCACACAGCCTCAAGCACCTCCAGCACACTCACACAGCATCAAACACCTCCAGCACACTCACACAGCATCAAGCACCTCCCCCACACTCACACAGCCTCAAGCACCTCCAGCACACTCACACAGCATCAAGCACCTTCCCCACACTCACACAGCCTCAAGCACCTCCAGCACACTCACACAGCATCAAACACCTCCAGCACACTCACACAGCGTCAAACACCTCCAGCACACTCACACAGCGTCAAGCACCTCCCCCACACTCACACACCCTCAAGCACCTCCAGCACACTCACACAGCATCAAGCACCTCCCCCACACTCACACAGCCTCAAGCACCTCCAACACACTCACACAGCATCAAACACCTCCAGCACACTCACACAGCATCAAGCACATCCCCCACACTCACACAGCCTCAAGCACCTCCAGCACACTCACACAGCATCAAGCACCTTCCCCACACTCACACAGCCTCAAGCACCTCCAGCACACTCACACAGCATCAAACACCTCCAGCACACTCACACAGCGTCAAACACCTCCAGCACACTCACACAGCCTCAAGCACCTCCCCCACACTCAC
Source organism: Cherax quadricarinatus (assembly GCF_038502225.1). NCBI lineage: Eukaryota > Metazoa > Arthropoda > Malacostraca > Decapoda > Parastacidae > Cherax > Cherax quadricarinatus. The sequence goes on from NW_027195084.1 coordinate 119,201, forward strand.
ACAGCCTCAAGCACCTCCAGCACACTCACAAAGCATCAAGCACCTCCCCCACACTCACACAGCCTCAAGCACCTCCAGCACACTCACACAGCGTCAAGCACCTCCCCCACACTCACACAGCGTCAAACACCTCCAGCACACTCACACAGCGTCAAACACCTCCAGCACACTCACACAGCCTCAAGCACCTCCAGCACACTCACACAGCATCAAGCACCTCCAGCACACTCACACAGCCTCAAGCACCTCCAGCACACTCACACAGCCTCAATCACCTCCAGCACACTCACACAGTGTCAAGCACCTCCCCCACACTCACACAGCCTCAAGCACCTCCAGCACACTCACACAGCGTCAAACACCTCCAGCACACTCACACAGTGTCAAACACCTCCAGCACACTCACACAACCTCAAGCACCTCAAGCACCTCCAGCACACTCACACAGCCTCTAGCACCTCCAGCACACTCACACAGCCTCAAGCACCTCCAGCACACTCACACAGCGTCAAGCACCTCCCCCACACTCACACAGCCTCAAGCACCTCCAGCACACTCACACAGCCTCAAGCACCTCCAGCACACTCACACAGTGTCAAACACCTCCAGCACACTCACACAGCCTCAAGCACCTCCAGCACACTCACACAACCTCAAGCACCTCCAGCACACTCACACAGCGTCAAACACCTCCAACACACTCACACAGCGTCAAACACCTCCAGCACACTCACACAGCTTCAAACACCTCCAACACACTCACACAGCGTCAAGCACCTCCAGCACACTCACACAACCTCAAGCACCTCCAGCACACTCACACAGCCTCAAGCACCTCCAGCACACTCACACAGCCTCAAGCACCTCCCCCACACTCACATCTGGCTCTCCCCTACTTCTAAAAGATGTTAACCTCCCCAGCCAATGCATAAAAATCACTGCCTCTTAATCTTATGTGAAAATAATAATTATTATTATTATTATTATCATTATGTTCCCACCTTAGAATCGAAGGTAAATCCTAGTTGAAAGGCTTGTTTGACCGGTGTTGCAATCACTGAATACGCTCTCTCGTAGCACCAGTCTCGCAGGATCTGTCAAATATATTGTATTTAATACACTATCTGGTAGCACCAGTCTCGCAGGATCTGTCAAATATATTGTATTTAATACACTCTCTGGTAGCACCAGTCTCGCAGGATCTGTATAATATATTGTATTTAATACACTCTCTCGTAGCACCAGTCTCGCAGGATCTGTCTAATATATTGTATTTAATACACTCTCTGGTAGCACCAGTCTCGCAGGATCTGTCTAATATATTGTATTTAATACACTCTCTGGTAGCACCAGTCTCGCAGGATCTGTCAAATATATTGTATTTAATACACTATCTGGTAGCACCAGTCTCGCAGGATCTGTCTAATATATTGTATTTAATACACTATCTGGTAGCACCAGTCTCGCAGGATCTGTCTAATATATTGTATTTAATACACTATCTGGTAGCACCAGTCTCGCAGGATCTGTCTAATATATTGTATTTAATACACTCTCTGGTAGCACCAGTCTCGCAGGATCTGTCTAATATATTGTATTTAATACACTCTCTGGTAGCACCAGTCTCGCAGGATCTGTCTAATATATTGTATTTAATACACTCTCTCATAGCACCAGTCTCGCAGGATCTGTCTAATATATTGTATTTAATACACTATCTGGTAGCACCAGTCTCGCAGGATCTGTCTAATATATTGTATTTAATACACTATCTGGTAGCACCAGTCTCGCAGGATCTGTCTAATATATTGTATTTAATACACTCTCTGGTAGCACCAGTCTCGCAGGATCTGTCTAATATATTGTATTTAATACACTATCTGGTAGCACCAGTCTCGCAGGATCTGTCTAATATATTGTATTTAATACACTCTCTCATAGCACCAGTCTCGCAGGATCTGTCTAATATATTGTATTTAATACACTATCTGGTAGCACCAGTCTCGCAGGATCTGTCTAATATATTGTATTTAATACACGATCTGGTAGCACCAGTCTCGCAGGATCTGTCTAATATATTGTATTTAATACACGATCTGGTAGCACCAGTCTCGCAGGATCTGTCTAATATATTGTGTTTAATACACTCTCTTCTAACTGTAATTTATTTTAGAATGATTTTAATATTTTTAACAGTTGTACATGATAGTTAACAGTTCTACATGATAGTTAACAGTTCTACATGATAGTTAACAGTTGTACATGATAGTTAACAGTTCTACATGATAGTTAACAGTTGTACATGATAGTTAACAGTTGTACATGATAGTTAACAGTTCTACATGATAGTTAACAGTTGTACATGATAGTTAACAGTTGTACATGATAGTTAACAGTTGTACATGATAGTTAACAGTTGTACATGATAGTTAACAGTTGTACATGATAGTTAACAGTTGTACATGATAGTTAACAGTTGTACATGATAGTTAACAGTTCTACATGATAGTTAACAGTTCTACATGATAGTTAACAGTTCTACATGATAGTTAACAGTTGTACATGATAGTTAACAGTTGTACATGATAGTTAACAGTTGTACATGATAGTTAACAGTTCTACATGATAGTTAACAGTTCTACATGATAGTTAACAGTTGTACATGATAGTTAACAGTTGTAAATGATAGTTAACAGTTGTACATGATAGTTAACAGTTGTACATGATAGTTAACAGTTGTACATGATAGTTAACAGTTGTACATGATAGTTAACAGTTGTACATGATAGTTAACAGTTGTACATGATAGTTAACAGTTCTACATGATAGTTAACAGTTGTACATGATAGTTAACAGTTGTACATGATAGTTAACAGTTGTACATGATAGTTAACAGTTGTAAATGATAGTTAACAGTTGTACATGATAGTTAACAGTTGTACATGATAGTTAACAGTTGTACATGATAGTTAACAGTTGTACATGATAGTTAACAGTTGTACATGATAGTTAACAGTTGTACATGATAGTTAACAGTTCTACATGATAGTTTTGTTATATAATGTACTCTAGTAAGGTATAATTATATTACAAGTTGTATAACACTGTACAAGACTGTATAATACAGTGTATAGTGGTCCCTACAGTGGTGGTCCCTACAGTGGTGGTCCCTACAGTGGTGGTCCCTACAGTGGTGGTCCCTACAGTGGTACCTTGTTATAATGTACAGTGGTCCCTACAGTGGTGGTCCCTACAGTGGTGGTCCCTACAGTGGTCCCTACAGTGGTGGTCCCTACAGTGGTGGTCCCTACAGTGGTGGTCCCTACAGTGGTGGTCCCTACAGTGGTGGTCCCTACAGTGGTACCTTGTTATAATGTACAGTGGTCCCTACAGTGGTGGTCCCTACAGTGGTGGTCCCTACAGTGGTGGTCCCTACAGTGGTCCCTACAGTGGTGGTCCCTACAGTGGTGGTCCCTACAGTGGTACCTTGTTATAATGTACAGTGGTCCCTACAGTGGTGGTCCCTACAGTGGTGGTCCCTACAGTGGTACCTTGTTATAATGTACAGTGGTCCCTACAGTGGTGGTCCCTACAGTGGTGGTCCCTACAGTGGTGGTCCCTACAGTGGTGGTCCCTACAGTGGTACCTTGTTATAATGTACAGTGGTCCCTACAGTGGTGGTCCCTACAGTGGTGGTCCCTACAGTGGTGGTCCCTACAGTGGTCCCTACAGTGGTGGTCCCTACAGTGGTGGTCCCTACAGTGGTACCTTGTTATAATGTACAGTGGTCCCTACAGTGGTGGTCCCTACAGTGGTGGTCCCTACAGTGGTACCTTGTTATAATGTACAGTGGTCCCTACAGTGGTGGTCCCTACAGTGGTGGTCCCTACAGTGGTGGTCCCTACAGTGGTACCTTGTTATAATGTACAGTGGTCCCTACAGTGGTGGTCCCTACAGTGGTGGTCCCTACAGTGGTCCCTACAGTGGTGGTCCCTACAGTGGTGGTCCCTACAGTGGTACCTTGTTATAATGTACAGTGGTCCCTACAGTGGTGGTCCCTACAGTGGTGGTCCCTACAGTGGTGGTCCCTACAGTGGTCCCTACAGTGGTGGTCCCTACAGTGGTGGTCCCTACAGTGGTACCTTGTTATAATGTACAGTGGTCCCTACAGTGGTGGTCCCTACAGTGGTGGTCCCTACAGTGGTGGTCCCTACAGTGGTACCTTGTTATAATGTACAGTGGTCCCTACAGTGGTGGTCCCTACAGTGGTGGTCCCTACAGTGGTGGTCCCTACAGTGGTACCTTGTTATAATGTACAGTGGTCCCTACAGTGGTACCTTGTGTTATAATGTACAGTGGTCCCTACAGTGGTACCTTGTGTTATAATGTACAGTGGTACCTTGTGTTATAATGTACAGTGGTCCCTACAGTGGTACCTTGTGTTATAATGTACAGTGGTACCTTGTGTTATAATGTACAATGGTCCCTACAGTGGTACCTTGTGTTATAATGTACAGTGGTCCCTACAGTGGTACCTTGTGTTATAATGTACAGTGGTACCTTGTGTTATAATGTACAGTGGTCCCTACAGTGGTACCTTGTGTTATAATGTACAGTGGTACCTTGTGTTATAATGTACAGTGGTCCCTACAGTGGTACCTTGTGTTATAATGTACAATGGTACCTTGTGTTATAATGTACAGTGGTACCTCGTGTTATAATGTACAGTGGTCCCTACAGTGGTGGTCCCTACAGTGGTACCTTGTGTTATAATGTACAGTGGTCCCTACAGTGGTGGTCCCTACAGTGGTACCTTGTGTTATAATGTACAGTGGTCCCTACAGTGGTGGTCCCTACAGTGGTACCTTGTGTTATAATGTACAATGGTCCCTACAGTGATACCTTGTGTTATAATGTACAGTGGTACCTTGTGTTATAATGTACAATGGTCCCTACAGTGGTACCTTGTGTTATAATGTACAGTGGTCCCTACAGTGGTACCTTGTGTTATAATGTACAGTGGTCCCTACAGTGGTACCTTGTGTTATAATGTACAATGGTCCCTACAGTGGTACCTTGTGTTATAATGTACAATGGTCCCTACAGTAGAACCTTGTGTTATAATGTACAATGGTCCCTTCAGTGGTACCTTGTGTTATAATGTACAGTGGTCCCTACAGTGGTACCTTGTGTTATAATGTACAATGGTCCCTACAGTGGTACCTTGTGTTATAATGTACAGTGATCCCTACAGTGGTACCTTGTGTTATAATGTACAGTGGTCCCTACAGTGGTAACTTGTGTTATAATGTACAATGGTCCCTACAGTGGTACCTTGTGTTATAATGTACAATGGTCCCTACAGTGGTACCTTGTGTTATAATGTACAGTGGTCCCTACAGTGGTACCTTGTGTTATAATGTACAGTGGTCTCTACAGTGGTACCTTGTGTTATAATGTACAATGGTCTCTACAGTGGTGCCTTGAGTTATAATGTACAATGGTCCCTACAGTGGTACCTTGAGTTATAATGTACAGTGGTCCCTACAGTGGTACCTTGTGTTATAATGTACAATGGTCCCTACAGTGGTACCTTGAGTTATAATACTTTTATAATAACTCTGAGTTATTATGTACGTTGTAAAGTGCAGAGTATCAAGAGTGCGGCAACATGACTTAGTTTGTCTGAGGATCAAGAGTGCGGCAACATGACTTAGTTTGTCTGAGGATCAAGAGTGCGGCAACATGACTTAGTTTGTCTGAGGATCAAGAGTGCGGCAACATGACTTAGTTTGTCTGAGGATCAAGAGTGCGGCAACATGACTTAGTTTGTCTGAGGATCAAGAGTGTGGCAACATGACTTAGTTTGTCTGAGGATCAAGAGTGCGGCAACATGACTTAGTTTGTCTGAGGATCAAGAGTGCGGCAACATGACTTAGTTTGTCTGAGGATCAAGAGTGCGGCAACATGACTTAGTTTGTCTGAGGATCAAGAGTGTGGCAACACGACTTAGTTTGTCTGAGGATCAAGAGTGCGGCAACATGAGTTAGTTTGTCTGAGGATCAAGAGTGCGGCAACATGACTTAGTTTGTCTGAGGATCAAGAGTGCGGCAACATGACTTAGTTTGTCCGAGGATCAAGAGTGCGGCAACATAACTTAGTTTGTCCGAGGATCAAGAGTGCAGCAACATAACTTTCCACAAACAATTAACTTACTATATCAACGTTCGCCTTCCTCTTAACATGGTTTTCGGCAATCTTCCAAAAAAAAAAAAATTATTATTTTCACTTTTGTATAATTTTTTCAGGCCAAGTGCTACTGCACACTTACTGAATGATATTGTAAATGTGTTTTTAGGCTTTTATATGCACTGGCAAGTGAAAAAAAAAAAGGCTGTGACTCACTATAATGTGATACTGACTTTACAGCGGTGGTCTGGCACGTAACATGTTGTATTAGTGAGGCATGTCTGTATTAGTGAGGCATGTCTGTATTAGTGAGGCATGCTGTATTAGTGAGGCATGTCTGTATTAGTGAGGCATGTCTGTATTAGTGAGGCATGTCTGTATTAGTGAGGCATGTCTGTATTAGTGAGGCATGCTGTATTAGTGAGGCATGTCTGTATTAGTGAGGCATGTCTGTATTAGTGAGGCATGTCTGTATTAGTGAGGCATGTCTGTATTAGTGAGGCATGTCTGTATTAGTCAGGTATGTCTGTATTAGTCAGGGATGTCTGTATTAGTCAGGGATGTCTGTATTAGTGAGGGATGTCTGTATTAGTCAGGTATGTCTGTATTAGTCAGGTATGTCTGTATTAGTGAGGGATGTCTGTATTAGTCAGGTATGTCTGTATTAGTCAGGGATGTCTGTATTAGTCAGGTATGTCTGTATTAGTCAGGTATGTCTGTATTAAAGTGGCTGATGAACATAAACTAGTGAAAAAAGGCGCAGAGAAATTATCACGGAGATGGAAAAATTGTCGTTATTGTGGATAAGAGAGAATGAGATGAAGAGAGATATAGTGCGTGGAAAGTATAGCCGTGAGTGTATGCCTTGGTAGGAAGTGTTCAGCCCCTCAAGCCATGGTAGGAAGTGGCCAGCCCCTCAAGCCATGGTAGGAAGTGGTCAGCCTCTCAAGCCATGGTAGGAAGTGTTCAGCCCCTCAAGCCATGGTAGGAAGTGGCCAGCCCCTCAAGCCATGGTAGGAAGTGGTCAGCCTCTCAAGCCATGGTAGGAAGTGTTCAGCCCCTCAAGCCATGGTAGGAAGTGGTCAGCCTCTCAAGCCATGGTAGGAAGTGGTCAGCCTCTCAAGCCATGGTAGGAAGTGTTCAGCCCCTCAAGCCATGGTAGGAAGTGGTCAGCCTCTCAAGCCATGGTAGGAAGTGTTCAGCCCCTCAAGCCATGGTAGGAAGTGGTCAGCCCCTCAAGCCATGGTAGGAAGTGGTCAGCCTCTCAAGCCATGGTAGGAAGTGTTCAGCCCCTCAAGCCTTGGTAGGAAGTGGTCAGCCCCTCAAGCCATGGTAGGAAGTGGTCAGCCTCTCAAGCCATGGTAGGAAGTGGTCAGCCCCTCAAGCCTTGGTAGGAAGTGGTCAGCCCCTCAAGCCATGGTAGGAATTGGTCAGCCCCTCAAGCCATGGTAGGAAGTGGTCAGCCCCTCAAGCCTTGGTAGGAAGTGGTCAGCCCCTCAAGCCTTGGTAGGAAGTGGTCAGCCCCTCAAGCCTTGGTAGGAAGTGGTCAGCCCCTCAAGCCTTGGTAGGAAGTGGTCAGCCCCTAAATCCATGGTAGGAAGTGGTCAGCCCCTCAAGCCTTGGTAGGAAGTGGTCAGCCCCTAAATCCATGGTAGGAAGTGGTGAGCCCCTCAAGCCTTGGTAGGAAGTGGTGAGCCCCTCAAGCCTTGGTAGGAAGTGGTCAGCCCCTCAAGCCTTGGTAGGAAGTGGTCAGCCCCTAAATCCATGGTAGGAAGTGGTCAGCCCCTCCAGCCTTGGTAGGAAGTGGTCAGCCCCTCAAGCCATGGTAGGAAGTGGTCAGCCCCTCAAGCCATGGTAGGAAGTGGTCAGCCCCTCAAGCCATGGTAGGAAGTGGTCAGCCCCTCAAGCCTTGGTAGGAAGTGGTCAGCCCCTCAAGCCTTGGTAGGAAGTGGTCAGCCCCTAAATCCATGGTAGGAAGTGGTCAGCCCCTCAAGCCTTGGTAGGAAGTGGTCAGCCCCTAAATCCATGAAATGGAAGTGGTCAGCCCCTCAAGCCTTGGTAGGAAGTGGTCAGCCCCTCAAGCCTTGGTAAGAAGTGGTCAGCCCCTCAAGCCATGGTAGGAAGTGGTCAGCCCCTCAAGCCATGGTAGGAAGTGGTCAGCCCCTCAAGCCTTGGTAGGAAGTGGTCACTCCCTCAAGCCTTGGTAGGAAGTGGTCAGCCCCTCAAGCCTTGGTAGGAAGTGGTCAGCCCCTCAAGCCTTAGTAGGAAGTGGTCACTCCCTCAAGCCTTGGTAGGAAGTGGTCAGCCCCTCAAGCCTTGGTAGGAAGTGGTCAGCCCCTCAAGCCATGGTAGGAAGTGGTCAGCCCCTCAAGCCATGGTAGGAAGTGGTCAGCCCCTCAAGCCTTGGTAGGAAGTGGTCAGCCCCTCAAGCCTTGGTAGGAAGTGGTCAGCCTCTAAATCCATGGTAGGAAGTGGTCAGCCCCTCAAGCCTTGGTAGGAAGTGGTCAGCCCCTAAATCCATGGTAGGAAGTGGTCAGCCCCTCAAGCCTTGGTAGGAAGTGGTCAGCCCCTCAAGCCTTGGTAGGAAGTGGTCAGCCCCTCAAGCCTTCATAGGAAGTGGTCAGCCCCTCAAGCCATGGTAGGAAGTGGTCAGCCCCTCAAGCCTTGGTAGGAAGTGGTCAGCCCCTCAAGCCTTGGTAGGAAGTGGTCAGCCCCTCAAGCCTTGGTAGGAAGTGGTCAGCCCCTCAAGACTTGGTAGGAAGTGGTCACTCCCTCAAGCCTTGGTAGGAAGTGGTCAGCCCCTCAAGCCTTGGTAGGAAGTGGTCAGCCCCTCAAGCCTTGGTAGGAAGTGGTCAGCCCCTCAAGCCTTGGTAGGAAGTGGTCAGCCCCTCAAGCCTTGGTAGGAAGTGGTCAGCCCCTTAAAACTGATCACTTCACAACTACTACAACTAATTCTGATGTCTTCAATGTTCAACTGGCATGTGTGTTATTCAGGAACTTGTCATATTTTTCAACATACTGGCTGTCTCCCACCTAGGCAGGGTGACCCAAAAAAGAAGAAACTTTGATCATCATTCACTCCATCACTGTCTTGCCCAAGGGGTTCCAATACTACAGTTCAAAACTGCAAATATCCACAGGTATTGTATACTACTGTCTTGTGGCTGTGTTAAGAGACCTATGTCCACTAATGTGGTGGTGCTCAGTTAATACTCTACATCCCTTCTCTAAGTTTTAACACATACATTTAACAGATACATTCTCCTTGAATCAACTCTTATACACAACATTCCTAACATTAGTGTTACCGTATTTCACGGCTTATAAGACTCGCTTTAGTTTCAATGGCTCAGCATCGGAGGTAACTGGGAGAGCTATAGCCCATCCCACATGCCAGACTTATAGCTCCCGTCACTGACCTTCAGTTTACAGGATGCAGGGTGGTTTTTGGAGACATTTTATGGAAAAAACGTGCATTTAATAAGCCGCAAAATACGGTAGCTCCTTTATTTCTGGTACATATATTCCTAGTACATATATTGTTAAGTGTTTTAATCCTCAGTACATACAATGCCAGTAATAATAATTCAGACCTGCCTTCATTATAAACAGTATAGAGCAGATTCATACTGTGTATTTGACGTTATAATTCAACTGAATGTTTTCTGGACGTACCTATCAACTCTCTTGAGTTAATGTAGTATTGCCTCTCAGTGCACTTGTATACAGCAGTGGGATAAAGTGCACTGCTCTACTTCCAACTGCCCAGAATTTGTTCTGTGTAATTTTGTAACAAGTGGATAAATATGGGTCACTTAACCCCTTGACTGTCGCAACCCCAAATCCTGAGGTGTCTCCTAGTGTCGCAAAATTTCCAAATAAAGAAAAAAAAAATTATTTTCTCTTATGAAATGATAGAGAATCTTTTCCCAAATGTAATGACACCAAAAGAACGAAATTTGATGGAAAACTGACGGAATTACACTCTCGCGAAGTTAGCAACCTCGGCGATATTCACAAATCGGCGATTTCACCCATTTTGAGCCCTATTTTCGGCTAATTGCATTGTTCCAGTCGACCAAACTCATAGCTATTTCTTTAGAACTCCATCTTTTCTATCGACTGAGTACAAGAAACTGCCCATTTACCAATTTCAACTACTCAATAACGTGGTCAGAAATTTGCAATTTGGCCAATTTCACGAAAATTAAAAAATATGCCAATTTCAAAATAAGGTCCAGAATGAACAATGCAGACATTCCTGGCTCTAAAATAACATTTTCTTTGTTCATCAGTCACGTCTCCAGGCCCCTCTGATATTACTCTTGCTTTCTATTTTGAATTTTTATTCAAACAAAAAATAGAAGATTTACTGTTATGCAGACTACTGCATTATTGTAATAATTGTATAAATAATATCAACATATTCATGACTGCATATTAGAATGGCTAGTTGGACATTTATTGGACAATGACATCATTTGTTTACTTTTGAACATGGGCAAAAATCAAACATTTCCCCTACTTTGAGCTCCATTTCCAGGTTCTTTTCATAGTAAAACCTATCAAAATCACCTCTATTTCTATAATATGTTTTCCATTCTATCAAATGAGACCAAGAAAATGAGAATACAACCATAAATACTATACAAAAATAGACCACAAAGTCGGCATTTTAATTAAAAAAAGCGATCAGTTTTTTTCTCATTATGCACTGCATGCTGCAGGATTTTTTTTATATGGTGCACACTGACCACACAGACCCATTCTCTCACATGTGGGCCTACCAGCTTTCTCCTGCTTGATTTGAAGTATATATTTATGAGTATATATACGTCCAACACGGTGGCTCATAAGATGTATATATACGACCGAAACAGTCAAAGGGTTAAAGATAAAGTGTGAGGGGGAAAAAACCCATATAGTATATTTTCTTGGAGACAGAAAAAAGTCACCATAAAAGATATTTGTCATCGTAATGGATGAGCAAAATCCAGCATAATGGTGTTACTTGGTGCCATCCACGGCCTCCCATCAGACATTGTTCCTGGTACAAAACTATATACAGTGGTCCCTCAATAATCGTCCGGCCTGAAAGTCGTCCATTTCGGAAATAGTCCTGTTTTTCATCAAAATATTGGCTCGCAAATGGTCCGGTAACTCACTAATAGTCCTTCGTCCTGGACACGTACTCACGCTCTGAGCCGCCTCGGCCTTTCCTTCCCAGCCAGTGTGCCATTGTTTACCAGTGAGTGACGGTCCCCTCACATGCTCCTATGAAATATTTCATAATATTCCATTGATTTTAGTGCTTGCATGTGCTAAATAAGCTACCTTGGCTCCAAATAAAGCTTCTAGTGCCAGCCCTTTGGTAAAGAATGTGAGAAACACATAATTTATGAAAAAGTTTGTAGAAAAATACAAAGATGGTGGTGGTAGAGTGGAAGCAGTTGTGATAGTGGTTGATGAACATAAGAACATAAGAAATGAGGATCACTGCAGCAGGCCTGTTGGCCCATGCTCGGCAAGTCCTTTACAATTCATCCCACTAACGAAACATTTTCCCAACCCAGTCCTCAATGCTACCCAAGAAATAAGCTCTGATAACTCTGTCCACTCATTTGCAAGTCCCAAATGAGTAGATAGAGTTATCAGAGCTTATTTCTTGGGTAGCATTGAGGACTGGGTTGGGAAAATGTTTCGTTAGTGGGATGAATTGTAAAGGACCTGCCGAGCATGGGCCAACAGGCCTGCTGCAGTGATCCTCCTTTCTTATGTTCTTATGTTCATCAACCACTATCACAACTGCTTCCACTCTACCACCACCATCTTTGTATTTTTCTACAAATTTTTTCATAAATTATGTGTTTCTCACATTCTTTACCAAAGGGCTGGCACTAGAAGCTTTCTTTGGTGGTAGTGATGGTGGTAGAAGGTAGTAGTGATGGTGGTAGAAGGTAGTAGTGATGGTGGTAGAAAGTAGTAGTGATGGTGGTAACAGTTGTAATAGTGGTAGAAGGTCGTAGTGATGGTGGTAGTGGGTTCCTTCTTTAGTGATTCAGTGATTCTACCAACTCCTCCAATGTTGTTGGAGTTATATAAGGCTACAAAAACCACCGCTGCCTCAGCTGCTGCTTCACCACCATTATGGACGGCTTACACTCAGTGGCCCTTATATACCCAATAACAACACAACACCTCTCATGACATACGTAATGACTTATTTTATTCATTCTAGAGTATATTCCATGTTTCTATGTTATTAATATTGTTTATTATGTCATATTAGTTGAATTGTGATAGATAAATAAGCCATAGAGTTGATATTAGTGTCATATTCTCCAACAATAAACTTGCCATCCCTCCCTCACACAAACAAATAGCCAATAAGAACATAACAATGGAAGAACACTGCAGGTCTACTGGCCCATACAAGGCAGGTCCTTATCAAAATGACCTCCACCCAAAGCTACCCAACAATTTACTCCCGTACCCAATGACACAAATCAAACTCAGCTCCTCCAACTCGTATATTTGTCCAATCTCTTCTTAAAGCTACCCAAGGTTCTAGCCTCGATCACCCTACTGGTAAGTGTGATGTTAAATAAGAACTTAAGAAAGTAGGAACACTGCAACAGGCCTGCTGGCCCATACTAGGCCAGTCCTTCACAAATCCAACCCACTAACAGAACAAATGCTACCCAAGCAATAAGCTCAGGTGCAAATCCGACTCAAATCCAACCTCTCTCACTCGTGTATTTATCCAACCTAAATTTGAAACTACCCAATGTTTTAGCTTTGATCACCCTACTAGGTAGACCGTTCCACTCATCAACTACCCCTATTACCAATGTTCATTTATACATTTTATTAGTGCCCTAGAGTCCTTATGGAGGGGGATTCCCCTTCCAAATAATCTCTCTTCCCTCTCTCCTCCCTGTCTTCCATTCATCAACAACAGCCTTCAGTAAAGGTAACTGTCATGTTGAATGTTCATTCTTTTGTGCATGTAAATCTATCTTTTAGGTAAAAAAAAAAATTTTTGTTGATACTTCTGGGTGTCTGGAACGAATTAATTGGATTTACATTATTTCTTATGGGGAAAATTGATTTGAAAATCGTCCATTTCAATAATAGTCCCACTTCCAGGAACGGATTATGGACGATTATTGAGGGACCACTGTACTGGACAGCCAAAGATAATGTCTAAACATACAGATAACATTCTACACAGAGAACTACGTTGAAATCCATATATGAATTAATTCACTAATACGTAATGTTTCATTTCTATCAGTAATACACATTCTACATGATTGGTCAAGTTTACATACAAGATTCTTGTTATGAAGCACTAAGTGTTGATGGCCTAAATGAGCTTCGTACAGTTGCCATCGGCCTGGAATCACTTCATAACAAAATTACACCTTCAATATTACCTCTAAATCTGGTCGGATCATGGCTTCCAAAACATTAGGAATCATGTCGTATTCACATTCTAGCAGGAATTTCTCCTTGTCAAAGGTTGGGTCCATTTTACAGATTTCAGTGAGGGCTTCAGATAATTCTGTGCGCTGGAAGACTCCCCCAAATAATTCAGTGACCTGCAAAATTACAATTTGAGATGATTAGTTAAGATGTACGATACATCAATAACTTAGTTAAGATGTACGATACATCAATAACTTAGTTAAGATGTACGATACATCAATAACTTAGTTAAGATGTACGATACATCAATAACTTAGTTAAGATGTGCGATACATCAATAACTTAGTTAAGATGTACGATACATCAATAACTTAGTTAAGATGTACGATACATCAATAACTTAGTTAAGATGTACGATACATCAATAACTTAGTTAAGATGTACGATACATCAATAACTTAGTTAAGATGTACGATACATCAATAACTTAGTTAAGATGTACGATACATCAATAACTTAGTTAAGATGTACGATACATCAATAACTTAGTTAAGATGTACGATACATCAATAACCCACAAAGAGCAGAAAGAAAATTATCATGACGTTTTTGCTCTGACTTCAAACATTAACTAGTTATAATTTTCCCTCTATGTGTTATCCATGTATTGTTCCAGTCACAGTATTGTTCCAGTCACAGTATTGTTCCAGTCACAGTATTGTTCCAGTCACAGTATTGTTCCAGTCACAGTATTGTTCCAGTCACAGTATTGTTCCAGTCACAGTATTGTTCCAGTCACAGTATTGTTCCAGTCACAGTATTGTTCCAGTCACAGTATTGTTCCAGTCACAGTATTGTCTTTATTCTTTAAGATGTGCTATGATCAAGAATCTGTTACCTGTTAATGGTTTTGGGGAGTATGCTTCCCTACAGTCTGGTCTCAGACCAGACCTCCTAACAGTCTGGTCTCAGACCAGACCTCCCTACAGTCTGGTCTCAGACCAGACCTCCTAACAGTCTGGTCTCAGACCAGACCTCCTAACAGTGTGGTCTCAGACCAGACCTCCTAACAGTCTGGTCTCAGACCAGACCTCCTAACAGTGTGGTCTCAGACCAGACCTCCTAACAGTCTGGTCTCAGACCAGACCTCCTAACAGTCTGGTCTCAGACCAGACCTCCTAACAGTCTGGTCTCAGACCAGACCTCCTAACAGTCTGGTCTCAGACCAGACCTCCTAACAGTCTGGTCTCAGACCAGACCTCCTAACAGTCTGGTCTCAGACCAGACCTCCTAAGCTGGGATTATCTTCACATCAAGATGTATATAACTGGTGCTTGGCAGATGAATTATCTCTATAATACTGTACTAAAGTTAAAATTGTTATTTTACTCACATTAAGGATAACATTAACATCAATATTACTCTCTACAGGGATATCTATCATACTTTTTTTCCCCAACAAACTGGCCATATCCCACTGAAGCAAGGCGACCGAAAAAGAAAATTTTTTTTTTTTTAACCCTTCAACGGTCCAAACAGATCGACGTTCAAATTCATAATGCTCCAAAAGCAGATCTATTTTTTTTTACATATTTTCAAATATAACAAAAAAAAATGTAGATAAAAGTTTTTTTTACACATTTTCAAATGTAAAACAAAAAAGATCTACATTTTTTACATACTTTCAGATGTTGCAAAAAACGTATATATACGCTTGGACCATTTAAGGGTTAAATTTAGTAATGTATACAGGAGAAGGGGGTTACTAGCCCCTTGTTCCCGGCACTTTAGTCACCTCTGACGACAAGCATGGCTTACAGGGGAAGGATTCTGTTCCATTCTTCCATGGAGAATCATCATACATATGTTGGCTTTATACAATGTAATACTGGTACTGTACACTACCAGTAGCACATTGTATAAGTACTTTTCTGTACTTTTAAGTACTTATAAATACTGATATCACTGTGTGACACTGGTCTAGCTTTGAAAACTAAAATTAATTTATTACAAAATCTAGTCGTATCTCCAGCCATTTAACTTATTTTTGGTGCCATAATACAATAAATACATTCTTAGTAAACCAATGTAGATACAGTATATCACCGATTCTCCAGCAGCTTATTAAGCACGAAACATTTTCTAGCTGTCGTATTCATTCTGCCACATAAATGTTTTTTTTTTTTTTCAACAAGTCGGTTGTCTCCCACCGAGGCAGGGTGACCCACCGAGGCAGGGTGACCCACCGAGGCAGGGTGACCCACCGAGGCAGGGTGACCCAAAAAAGAAAGAAAATCCCCAAAAAGAAAATACTTCCATCATCATTCAACACTTTCACCACACTCACACATTATCACTGTTTTTGCAGAGGTGCTCAGAATACAACAGTTTAGAAGCATATACGTATAAAGATACACAACATATCCCTCCAAACTGCTAATATCCCGAACACCTCCTTTAAAGTGCAGGCATTGTACTTCCCATTTCCAGGACTCAAGTCCGACTATAAGAAAACAACCGGTTTCCCTGAATCCCTTCACTAAATATTACCCTGCTCACACTCCAACAGATCGTCAGGTCCCAAGTACCATTCGTCTCCATTCACTCCTATCTAACACGCTCACGCACGCTTGCTGGAAGTCCAAGCCCCTTGCCCACAAAACCTCCTTTACCCCCTCTCTCCAACCCTTTCGAGGACGACCCCTACCCCAACTTCCTTCCCCTATAGATTTATATGCTTTCCATGTCATTCTACTTTGATCCATTCTCTCTAAATGACCAAACCACCTCAACAACCCCTCTTCTGCCCTCTGACTAATACTTTTATTAACTCCACACCTTTTCCTAATTTCCACACTCCGAATTTTCTGCATAATATTTACACCACACATTGCCCTTAAACAGGACATCTCCACTGCCTCCAACCGTCTCCTCGCTGCTGCATTTACCACCCAAGCTTCACACCCATATAAGAGTGTTGATACTACTATACTTTCATACATTCCCTTCTTTGCCTCCATAGATAATGTTTTTTGACTCCACACATACCTCAACGCGCCACTCACCTAAATGTACTGCAGGAAATTAATGTGAACAACATGTGTGTACGTATATTATTATTATTATAATCAAAAAGCACTGAACCTACAAGGGTCATACAGAACAAGCGTGTATTAAATAATTTTATGCGGTGGTGTTGATAGTTTGACAAACTACACTGCCTGACTATCACATTTTACACTGCCTGACTATCACATTTTACACTGCCTGACTATCACATTTTACACTGCCTAACCATCATGTTCTATACTGCTTAACTTTATCACGTTCTACACTGCCTATCATATTATGTTAAGTTACATTCTACAGTATTACTACAATATGGCCTCTCCTTGTTTAGCAACGTACTCGTTTACCGACGATTCAAATTTACGACGGCGTCTCTGAGCAGTTTGTATACCTAAATAATGTATATTAGAGCTGATTTCCTCTATTTTGTTTATTACAATATACAGTACACTGCTGTATAAACATTTAAAAATATACTAAAAATGTTATAAATGGTACAAAGGCGACATTAAAACAATATCAAAGATGGTTGTATATTATGCTCCTCAGTGACAAATTTGTTTACCGATGTGGTCGTAGGAATGGAACTTCGTCGTTAAGTGAGGAGAGGCCGTATATAAGACCATTGCAAAAATTTAAACTTACATTTGAATCTTAAATAAGCATATTTAATCCTTAAACTGTCCAAACATAGATCTACGTTTGTACGTGTAGCGCTCCGACCTTGATTTTCTCCATAAGAATGTAAAAAAAAACATAGATATATGTTCAGAGCACTATGCGAGCAAACGTAGATCTACGTTTGGGCAGTTTAAGGATTAATAACATAGTGCATTTTGTAAATAAGTTTCCAAAGATTCTATTTTAAATACTTATAATCATAATCCAACCTTAAGTAATAACTGACTTTTTTTTTTCTTGAAATTCATAAATTTATTGTTTACAAACTCTTAATGTCCTTGTATATAAGCAATTAATTAGTTATTGCCATTTTAGTCTTCAGTTTGGCCAAAATGTTCTGCAATAACTATGGGGTTGCAACATGCGTAACTAAATGTCAATCATCACATTGTATCATGCTGAAATATTATTTTTATTATCACACTGGCCGATTCCCACCAAGGCAGGGTGGCCCGAAAAAGAAAATATTATTATTATTATTATTATTATTAATATTATTATTCTTTCTATGCGCTGGCAGTATCCCACCCAGGGAGGGTGACCCAAAAAGAAAAACAAAAGTTTCTCTTTTTAACTTTAGTAATGTATACAGGAGAAGGGGTTACTAGCCCCTTGCTCCCGGCATTTTAGTCGCCTCTTACAACACGCATGGCTTATGGAGGAAGAATTCTGTTCCACTTCCCCATGGAGGTAAGAGGAAATAAACAAGAAGAAGAACTACTAAGAAAATAGGAGAAAACCCAGAGAGGTGTGTATATATATATGCTTGTACATGTATGTGTAGTGTGACATAAGTGTAAGTAGAAGTAGCAAGACATACCTGAAATATTGCTTGTTTATGAGACAGAAAAAAGAAGACACCAGCAATCCTACCATCATGCAAAACAATTACAGGCTTTCGTTTTACACTCACTTGGCAGGACGGTAGTACCTCCCTGGGCGGTTACTGTCTACCAACCTACTACCTAGGATTATTATTATTATTATTATTATAATAATAGAGAGGTGCTGCCACATACCTTATCCTTGACGAGAGCGGAGGCTCGTACAATGGGATTATCACTCTCGTCTAACTTAGTTTTCCACACCAGTAGTCGGTTAATGTAAGCATTATTGTCTCGGAAGTTTTGCCAACTTTGAGCGAACTGGGAATCCTTGTGAAGCGTTACACCTCTTGCCTCAGTATTGGCCTGCAATGTTACCACTATGTAGTATTGTTAATGTTACCACTATTATTGTCAATGTTATCACTATTATTTTACTCAGGAATGAATGACTTACATTGTAAATATTTCTTCTTGGCCACTTTTAATACACCAATTATCTCCCACCAGTGTGTGAGACCCAAAAGAAAAGAGAAAACATATTCACCATCACTCAGTCAATTACCGTCTCAATAGAAGTGTGCTGACATAACAGTTCAAACAGTTGTCAGAGGAGCAAGACTGCCACAACTCCTTCAGAGTGTAAGCACTGTATTTCCCACCCTCCAGGACTCAAGTCCAGCTACTTGGTTTCTCGAATCCCTTAATAAATGTTGTGTTGCTCACACTCCAACAGCATTTCAAGTCATAAAATCCATTTGGTTCCACACACTCCTATCTAACGTGCTCAGGCACACTTGCTGAAAATCAAAGCCCCTTGCACACAAAACCTCCTTTACTCCCTCCCACCAACCTCCTCTCCACTCACTCTACTATGACATACTCACACCTGATTAATTACTATCTTTCGAAGTAAAAGTCCAATGATTAATTTTATGCGCCAAATACACACAAATACCTGAATAATTCTTTTTTCAGCTTCTGGATCTCGTTCCACTCGCTTACGTAAGGTGACTGGAGCTCTGTAGACTCTCGCTCCGGCTCCGCCAAAAGTGGAATGATCAATTTCTTCTTTGACTGCCTTAGCTGTGTCCGAGATAGTTTTGTAAGTCTGTGTTTTGCTAAGTTCCTCACTCTTCTGGGAGATTGTCTGGCCAACTTTCTGTGCTTGTTTAGTGGCCTCTTCAGTAAGTTTGGCTGGAAAGATATTAAACAAGAATGTACATATTTTCTTCTTTCTCTTTCAACTTTAGTAATGTATACAGGAGAAGGGGTTACTAGCCCCTTGCTCCCAGTATTTTAGTCGCCTCTTATGACACGCATGGCTTATGGAGGAAGAATTCTGTTGCACTTCTCAATGGAGATAAGCAGAAATAAACAAGAACTAGAAAGAAGGTGTGTATATATATGCTTGTACATATATGTGTAGTGTGACCTAAGTGTAAGTAGAAGTAGCAAGATGTACCTGAAACCTTGCATGTTTATGAGACAGAAAAAAGACACCAGCAATCTTACTATCATGTAAAAATTACAGGTTTTTGTTTTACTTTCACATACTTTTACTCTGTCATAAATTAGCATTACAATAATATTATATTCATGGGAAAACAAGAAACCAAAAAGTGACATACATCATCTAGGGAATGGGAGGCAGTGAGAGTTGAGGAATGGGAGACTACAGGTGATCATTGACTTACAATGGTTCAACTTGAATATTTCATCAGCTTTACCATGGTGCAAGAGGAATTACTTTGCAGATAAATGTTTTTTTTATTAACACATCAGCCATCTCACACCAAGGCACAGTGGCCCAAAAAAGAAAAACTTTCATCATTCACTCCATCACTGTCTTGCCAGAGGCACACAGTACAGTTATAAAACTGCAGTACAGTTATAAAACTGCAACATTAACACCCCTCCTTCAGAGTGCCGGCACTGTGCTTCCCACCTCCAGGACTCAAGTCCGACCTGCCAGTTTCCCTGAATCCCGTCATAAATATTGCCTCGCTCACACTCCAACAGCAGATAAAACTTAAGATAACTACCCATAACTTGTATCCATTTATTTAATTTTCAATACTTCTAGTTACATCAACTGTTTATTTACTTATTCAGTAACTGTAGCATTTTAATTATTAATCATATATTCATATTCAACTAGCGATATTTTCAATTTCCAACGGGTTCGTTGGAACGTAACCTCACGGTAAGTCAAGGAGCACCTGCTAGTTAGAATTCCTTGGATCAAAACACCATCACTAGCATTCCTCTACCAGTCACTGGAACAACTAACTTTTTTCCATCTGTAAAAAAGTTCTTTCAATAGCTAGAAGATGAGTTATGTCACAAATTAAAGAAATGCAGTTTACTAACAGGCTTTCTGAAGAATTTCTGCTTTTTGAGCTTCCTCTACAGTTTCTGCGACTCGCTTTTTGATGGTATAAAACTGCTGTCTGGCACGTTTGCTGCCTTCTGCGGTCTCTTCCTCCACAGTGTGATACTTTTCTCTGTAACACAAACAAAAATAAAATTAGAGTTGTACCCTGGAAAGGTATAATAACAGAGTTGTACCCTGGAAAGTTACAATAACAGTTGCACCCTAGAAAGGTACAATAACTTTGTATCTGTACTCTGGAAAGGTACAGTAAGACAAAAGCATGAACTCTTAATGATTACAATGTTTTGTTCATAAGGCAGAAACAGCATTTCTGTTATCAAATTCCATACTGTTTTTGTCTCACAGTCCAGTATTACAGACATCTTACAGATATAATTACAGATAATCCTCACTAAATGACTGTTCATTATACAGCGGGACCCCTGTATCCACAGGGATACATTCCAGGGACCTGCTGGGGATACTAAATCCTGGACAGTGGCAAACCTTATATATACGTCCTATTATAAAGTTTAATTGATAAATTATACACAATAAGTGGGGAATTATCACTTTTTCACTGATAGGAAGCACTTGACGGCTTCTCTTTGGCTTTGAACAACTGCCAGCTTCTCTACTTTTGCACTTTGGGGCCATTATTATCCAAAATTAAGAGGCATAATTGGGTCACAGTAAATAGTGGATAACCGAAACCATGGACACCGAAACAGTGGATATGGGGGTTCTACTAGATAATATTTCAATTGTGAAATGCAAAGTTTGTGTGGGTCATTAAGGAGTTTCAAAGGCTTTATCCTCCATGCACTAATAACCAGACACAAACTTTCCCCATTACAGGAGTCCCCCCTAGTATCCACGGATGATAAGTTGCAAGACCTGCTGAGACTACCTGAAACCCAGGAGTCCCCCCTGGTATCCATGGATGATAAGTTGCAAGACCTGCTGAGACTACCTGAAACCCAGGAGTCCCCCCTGGTATCCATGGATGATAAGTTGCAAGACCTGCTGAGACTACCTGAAACCCAGGAGTCCCCCCTGGTATCCATGGATGATAAGTTGCAAGACCTGCTGAGACTACCTGAAACCCAGGAGTCCCCCCTGGTATCCACGGATGATAAGTTGCAAGACCTGCTGAGACTACCGGAAATCCAGGAGTCCCCCCTGGCATCCATGGACGATAAGTTGCAAGACCTGCTGAGACTACCGGAAATCCAGGAGTCCCCCCTGGCATCCATGGATGATAAGTTGCAAGACCTGCTGAGACTACCGGAAATCCAGGAGTCCCCCCTGGTATCCATGGATGATAAGTTGCAAGACCTGCTGAGACCCCCAGAAACCCAGGAGTCCCCCCTGGTATCCACGGATGATAAGTTGCAAGACCTGCTGAGACTACCTGAAACCCAGGATGGTATACAACACTTTATGTAAGTTATTTTTCACTAACATACATCCCTATGATAAAATTTAATTAATAAATTATACACAATAAGACATTACTAACATTAAATAATAAAATACATTGTACATTATCATATTTGTGCTCTCTCTCTCTCTCTCCCCCCTCTCCCCACTCTCTTTCCCTTCTCTCCCTCTCTCCCCCACTCTCTTTCCCTCCCCTCCCTCTCTCCCCCTCTCTTTTTTTTCTCTCCTCCCTCTCTAATACATGGGATTCTAACATCATAGCTTAACCCTCAAGGGACAATGGAACAATGAAAAATATTTTGTACACACACACACAGCTTAAACACGTTACATTTTTAAGATGGTTTTGCCACATTATTCAGAATGGCCCACAATTTGAAACTTGTGAATCATTTATTTCTTGAATTTTCCATTTAATATTTTTGGGTCGTGGTAAACCGGAGATGACTGAACCTGCGGAAAGCAAATCCAGATACGAATGGGGGTTCTACTGTATATAAGTGACACAGGGTGGGGGTTCTACCAAATATAACTGACACACAGCAGGGTTTCTACTGCATATTAAAACTGATGCAGGGCAGGGGTTCTACTCTATATGATAACTTATTGACTCATGAAGTCGTAATCCCGCCACAATGATGGGAGATTCATCTGAAAAAACTTGCATTTGTGGTTGCAGTGGTGGCCTGTGCCAACCTCCCTATGGTGTATAAGTATACCTAGTTGGATGAATCTTACTGTAGCCAGCTGGCACAGTGGCTTACGCGCTGGCCCAGTGGCTTACGCGCTTGCCCAGTGGCTTACGCGCTGGCCCAGTGGCTTACGCGCTTGCCCAGTGGCTTACGCGCTGGCCCAGTGGCTTACGCACTGGCCCAGTGGCTTACGCGCTGGCCCAGTGGCTTACGCGCTGGCCCAGTGGCTTACGCGCTGGCCCAGTGGCTTACGCGCTGGCCCAGTGGCTTACGCGCTGGCCCAGTGGCTTACGCGCTGGCCCAGTGGCTTACGCGCTGGCCCAGTGGCTTACGCGCTGGCCCAGTGGCTTACGCGCTGGCCCAGTGGCTTACGCGCTGGCCCAGTGGCTTACGCGCTGGCCCAGTGGCTTACGCGCTGGCCCAGTGGCTTACGCGCTGGCCCAGTGGCTTACGCGCTGGCCCAGTGGCTTACGCGCTGGCCCAGTGGCTTACGCGCTGGCCGAGTGGCTTACGCGCTGGCCCAGTGGCTTACGCGCTGGCCCAGTGGCTTACGCGCTGGCCCAGTGGCTTACGCGCTGGCCCAGTGGCTTACGCGCTGGCCTGGAGTTTTATGACTCCCTCGCCATGAGTTCAATCCCTGCCTGTGGTATGGTTTGGTTCAATAAAACTTATTTCTTGGATTGGGAAATTGTATAATTCAGAATAATGTTAGTCTCAAGCATTTCATCTTAACACTGATCATAACCGCTCATTCTGCCATGTGCAGAATGCGTGGTCGTGTGTCCCAGCCAGAAGAGAAAGGCAGGAAACAAAGGAGATAATGAAAACTTGACAATAAGGAGTACAATCGTCCCTTTAAACTTTGACTATCTATGATTTACACTGAAGTGCAACCAGAACGGGTGCAGTTTCAACCCATGGCCAGTGAGACCTAAAACTCCAGGCCAGTGTGTTAACCACTGCACCAACTGGCTACAATAAGAGTCATTCAACTAAGTACATTTCTATACACCCTAACAGAGAGGTTAGCATGGGACCCAGCCGGTCCCTGATGCTTTTATAATTCTCTTATTACAATTTTGTCAACCAGCTAAGAGCTTCAATTTTGTGATCTAATAGGTTCAATTTAGTGAACCAATTAATAGGATCAATTTTGTGAACCAACTAATAGGTTCAATTTTGTGAACCAGCTAAAAGGTTCAATTTTGTGAACTAATAGGCTCAATTTTGTGAACCAACTAATAGGTTAAATTTTGTGAACCAACTAATAGGTTCAATTTTCCATCTTGTTTGATTCATTGACTTTTTCCACACTAAATTTTGGTTTCTTCTGGCAATTATTTCTGAAGATATCAATATTAACCAGATTAGTGATATATTACAGTGATAAACTCCATCAAATATAAAATAAAGAAAACTGAAACAAAACTTATTCTGGGAACTTAATGTTGAAATACTCAAGGTTTCAAATTGATGAAGGTTAAATATATGAAAGATTGCAGAGATGTAAACATGAAGTTGGATCTTAACCCGCACCGCACAAATAACCAGCACATGGGAGATTGACCCTTATGACAATGTTCTGGACTATTAACAAGTGTGTAACTTGTTAATAGTCCAAGTTAATAATAATAATAATAATAATAATAATGATATTTTATTTTAACATGATATACGTTTTTACAAGTTGAACTGAAATGCACATCGATGTAATCTTTCTCCTATGTGCGGGTTAGTTGTGTATTGTTCCAGTCACGGCACTGCACCTTCTTATTCTTTTCAAACCCACATAGCAGAACCAGAGCTGGAGCTCAACTCATCAAAGATTACAAACCTGACTTTCTGTAGCGCTTCAGACTTCTCCAGTTTCTGCATATCTTTTCTGAACTCTTTTATACTTTCTTTCATCTTCTGATTTCTGGTCATCTCTTCTCTTAAATTTTCGATGATCTTGCCGAAGAAGGTTGGCGGCCGTTGAGGCGGCGGTGTAGCGCTGTAACATCTTTCTACCTGAATATTAAATACCATCAATAACTAAAGTGCAATGAACATTTGTCAATGTTCAATAATAACCCACCTGGAGACACAAACTCGGGAGATTAATTAATGTGTATAGTACAAGTGCCATTCGACTTATGACCGAGCTTGGTTCTGACGAACTGGTCACGAGTCAAAATGGACACAAGTCGAACC
Organism: Cherax quadricarinatus; assembly: GCF_038502225.1. Lineage (NCBI taxonomy): Eukaryota > Metazoa > Arthropoda > Malacostraca > Decapoda > Parastacidae > Cherax > Cherax quadricarinatus. Next base: position 144,100 of record NW_027195084.1, read on the forward strand.
TTAGAAAATTGCCGACATACTGGGCAGGGCATAATGTCAAATCTTTGCTATATAAAGTACCTACACAGTATCATATGTTACTTTTTACTAAATATTTTACTACTGTATATGCTGCCAGATGTACAGTCATAAGTGCGAGCGGTAGTATGTCAAGCAGGTCGGAAGTCAGATGGTACTTGTATTTTGACTCCTGGGATCCTCTTCAACAGAAGAGGATCCCAGAAGAGGGTTGAAATATACACACCAATTAATCCCCAGAGTTTGTTTCCACGTGGGTTATTACTGAGCATTAACGTTTGAAATGCCAAACACAATCTGGGAGGGTGAGAGTGTCTCAATATTATTATTATATTTATCTGAGGCACTCAACTTGTTCCGGGCGTTCAACACAAGGAGTGGTGGAGCCTCCAACCCTCGTTCAGTCTGTGTCATTCAACACAAGGAGTGGTGGAGCCTCCAACCCTCGTTCAGTCTGTGTTGTTGAGCACAAGGAGTGGTGGAGCCTCCAACCCTCGTTCAGTCTGTGTCATTCAACACAAGGAGTGGTGGAGCCTCCAACCCTCGTTCAGTCTGTGTTGTTGAGCACAAGGAGTGGTGGAGCCTCCAACCCTCGTTCAGTCTGTGTCATTCAACACAAGGAGTGGTGGAGCCTCCAACCCTCGTTCAGTCTGTGTTGTTGAGCACAAGGAGTGGTGGAGCCTCCAACCCTCGTTCAGTCATCAACAAACATCACATATGGACGATACACAGAGAGAGAGAATATGGAAGATACATAAAGAGGGAGAATATAGACAATACAGAGAGGGAGAATATGGAAGACACAGAGAGGGAGAATATGGAAGATACATAGAGGGAGAATATGGAAGATACATAGAGGGAGAATATGGAAGATACATAGAGGGAGAATATGGAAGATACATAGAGGGAGAATATGGAAGATACATAGAGGGAGAATATGGAAGATACATAGAGGGAGAATATGGAAGATACATAGAGGGAGAATATGGAAGATACATAGAGGGGGAATATGGAAGATACATAGAGGGAGAATATGGAAGATACATAGAGGGAGAATATGGAAGATACATAGAGGGAGAATATGGAAGATACATAGAGGGAGAATATGGAAGATACATAGAGGGAGAATATGGAAGATACATAGAGGGAGAATATGGAAGATACATAGAGGGAGAATATGGAAGATACATAGAGGGAGAATATGGAAGATACATAAGAGTCATTCTCACTTGAAGATTGTGGGTGAGGTGTTGATGGGACTTGATAGTAACCGCTGTTAGTGCTCTAGCTCCTGGCTCCACTCTGTACAGTGACACCGGCCGTCGCCGCCATACCTGCGCCATGTTGCACCCAACAATTCCCTACAAAATTGCAACACTGATTCAACACAAGAAGGAACCAATCAGAAGGACTTGTTTTCTACAGTATACAAGTACTGTAGTTTACATATAATATTGTTAGGCCCGTGGCCTGGTAGACAACACTCTGGCCTCATATGCTGAGTGTCCGGGGTTCAATCCCCAGCAAGGATGGAAACACTGGGTGTGTTACTTAACACCCACTGACATAGTTCACCTAGCAAGCAAGTAGGTACTTGGGTGTTAGGTAACTGGTAAGGGTGGCATCCTGGGGGACAAGACTAAGGACCACAATGGAAATAAGACTGACAGTCCTCAATGATGCATTGACATTCTGGAGTTAAAACTATATTTTCTTACTTATATAGTAACAAAAAAATTATTATAGGATACGACACCCGAGTTAACTAAAACAAGGATAAAAACACCCAGGACATTACTAATACATAAAACCTAGGATAAACCCACAGGACACTACTAGTACAAAAAGCCTAGGATAAAACCCCAGGACATTACTAGTACATAAAACCTAGGATAAACCCCAGGACACTACTAGTAAAATACCTAGGATAAACCCCCAGGACACTAGTAAAAAAAACCTAGGATAAACCCCCAGGACACTACTAGTACAAAAAGCCTAGGATAAACCCCCAGGACACTACTAATACATAAAACCTAGGATAAACCCCCAGGACACTACTAATACATAAAACCTAGGATAAACCCCCAGGACACTACTAATACAAAAAACCTAGGATAAACCCCCAGGACACTACTAGTACATAAAACCAAGGATAAACCCCCAGGACATTACTAGTACAAAAAGCCAAGGATAAACCCCCAGGACACTACTAATACAAAAAACCTAGGATAAACCCCAGGACACTACTAATACAAAAAAACCTAGGATAAACCCCCAGGACACTACTAATACAAAAAACCTAGGATAAACCCCCAAGACACTACTAATACAAAAAAAATCTAGGATAAACCCCCAGGACACTACTAATACAAAAAACCTAGGATAAACCCCAGGACACTACTAGTACAAAAAAACCTAGGATAAACCCCAGGACATTACTAGTACAAAAAAACTAGGATAAACCCCCAGGACACTACTAATACAAAAAACCTAGGATAAACCCAAGGACATTACTAGTACAAAAAAACTAGGATAAACCCCCAGGACACTACTAATACAAAAAACCTAGGATAAACCCCAGGACACTACTAACATAAAAAACCTAGGATAAACCCCAGGACACTACTAATATAAAAAACCTAGGATAAACCCCAGGACATTACTAGTACAAAAAACCTAGGATAAACCCCAGGACATTACTAGTACAAAAAACCTAGGATAAACCACCAGGACACTACTAGTACAAAAAACCTAGGATAAACCCCAGGACATTACTAGTACATAAAACCTAGGATAAACCCCAGGACACTACTAGTACAAAAAACCTAGGATAAACCCCAGGACATTACTAGTACATAAAACCTAGGATAAACCACCAGGACACTACTAGTAAAAAACCTAGGATAAACCCCCAGCACACTAGTACATAAAACATGGGATAAACCGTTTAAGAATTAAGTTAATATAAACCATCATGTTGTTGGTATTATATCGTTGTTGTACAACTTGTCAGACACTGTAACATCATGGAGTCTTGATACTGAGGACATGTTCATTACCTTCACCACTACTACTGAGGACATGTTCATTATCTTCACCACTACTACTGAGGACATGTTCATTACCTTCACCACAACTACTGAGGACATGTTCATTATCTTCACCACAACTACTGAGGACATGTTCATTACCTTCACCACTACTACTGAGGACATAACCTTCACCACTACTACTGAGGACATGTTCATTATCTTCACCACTACTACTGAGGACATGTTCATTACCTTCACCACTACTACTGAGGACATGTTCATTACCTTCACCACTACTACTGAGGACATGTTCATTACCTTCACCACTACTACTGAGGACATGTTCATTACCTTCACCACTACTACTGAGGACATAACCTTCACCACTACTACTGAGGACATAACCTTCACCACTACTACTGAGGACATGTTCATTACCTTCACCACTACTACTGAGGACATAACCTTCACCACTACTACTGAGGACATGTTCATTACCTTCACCACTACTACTGAGGACATAACCTTCACCACTACTACTGAGGACATGTTCATTACCTTCACCACTACTACTGAGGACATGTTCATTACCTTCACCACTACTACTGAGGACATGTTCATTACCTTCACCACTACTACTGAGGACATGTTCATTACCTTCACCACTACTACTGAGGACATAACCTTCACCACTACTACTGAGGACATAACCTTCACCACTCCTACTGAGGACATGTTCATTACCTTCACCACTACTACTGAGGACATAACCTTCACCACTACTACTGAGGACATGTTCATTACCTTCACCACTACTACTGAGGACATAACCTTCACCACTACTACTGAGGACATGTTCATTACCTTCACCACTACTACTGAGGACATGTTCATTACCTTCACCACTACTACTGAGGACATAACCTTCACCACTACTACTGAGGACATGTTCATTACCTTCACCACTACTACTGAGGACATGTTCATTACCTTCACCACTACTACTGAGGACATAACCTTCACCACTACTACTGAGGACATGTTCATTACCTTCACCACTACTACTGAGGACATAACCTTCACCACTACTACTGAGGACATGTTCATTACCTTCACCACTACTACTGAGGACATGTTCATTACCTTCACCACTACTACTGAGGACATAACCTTCACCACTACTACTGAGGACATGTTCATTACCTTCACCACTACTACTGAGGACATGTTCATTACCTTCACCACTACTACTGAGGACATAACCTTCACCACTACTACTGAGGACATTACCTTCACCACTACTACTGAGGACATAACCTTCACCACTACTACTGAGGACATAACCTTCACCACTACTACTGAGGACATAACCTTCACCACTACTACTGAGGACATGTTCATTACCTTCACCACTACTACTGAGGACATAACCTTCACCACTACTACTGAGGACATGTTCATTACCTTCACCACTACTACTGAGGACATAACCTTCACCACTACTACTGAGGACATGTTCATTACCTTCACCACTACTACTGAGGACATGTTCATTACCTTCACCACTACTACTGAGGACATAACCTTCACCACTACTACTTACCTTCACCACTACTACTGAGGACATAACCTTCACCACTACTACTGAGGACATAACCTTCACCACTACTACTGAGGACAACCTTCACCACTACTACTGAGGACATAACCTTCACCACTACTACTGAGGACATGTTCATTACCTTCACCACTACTACTGAGGACATAACCTTCACCACTACTACTGAGGACATGTTCATTACCTTCACCACTACTACTGAGGACATAACCTTCACCACTACTACTGAGGACATGTTCATTACCTTCACCACTACTACTGAGGACATAACCTTCACCACTACTACTGAGGACATGTTCATTACCTTCACCACTACTACTGAGGACATTACCTTCACCACTACTACTGAGGACATAACCTTCACCACTACTACTGAGGACATAACCTTCACCACTACTACTGAGGACATTACCTTCACCACTACTACTGAGGACATGTTCATTACCTTCACCACTACTACTGAGGACATAACCTTCACCACTACTACTGAGGACATAACCTTCACCACTACTACTGAGGACATAACCTTCACCACTACTACTGAGGACATAACCTTCACCACTACTACTGAGGACATAACCTTCACCACTACTACTGAGGACACCTTCACCACTACTACTGAGGACATGTTCATTACCTTCACCACTACTACTGAGGACATAACCTTCACCACTACTACTGAGGACATAACCTTCACCACTACTACTGAGGACATAACCTTCACCACTACTACTGAGGACATAACCTTCACCACTACTACTGAGGACATAACCTTCACCACTACTACTGAGGATGTTCATTACCTTCACCACTACTACTGAGGACATAACCTTCACCACTACTACTGAGGACATAACCTTCACCACTACTACTGAGGACATAACCTTCACCACTACTACTGAGGACATAACCTTCACCACTACTACTGAGGACATAACCTTCACCACTACTACTGAGGACATGTTCATTACCTTCACCACTACTACTGAGGACATAACCTTCACCACTACTACTGAGGACATAACCTTCACCACTACTACTGAGGACATGTTCATTACCTTCACCACTACTACTGAGGACATAACCTTCACCACTACTACTGAGGACATGTTCATTACCTTCACCACTACTACTGAGGACATAACCTTCACCACTACTACTGAGGACATAACCTTCACCACTACTACTGAGGACATGTTCATTACCTTCACCACTACTACTGAGGACATAACCTTCACCACTACTACTGAGGACATAACCTTCACCACTACTACTGAGGACATAACCTTCACCACTACTACTGAGGACATAACCTTCACCACTACTACTGAGGACATGTTCATTACCTTCACCACTACTACTGAGGACATTACCTTCACCACTACTACTGAGGACATAACCTTCACCACTACTACTGAGGACATAACCTTCACCACTACTACTGAGGACATAACCTTCACCACTACTACTGAGGACATGTTCATTACCTTCACCACTACTACTGAGGACATAACCTTCACCACTACTACTGAGGACATAACCTTCACCACTACTACTGAGGACATAACCTTCACCACTACTACTGAGGACATGTTCATTACCTTCACCACTACTACTGAGGACATAACCTTCACCACTACTACTGAGGACATGTTCATTACCTTCACCACTACTACTGAGGACATTACCTTCACCACTACTACTGAGGACATGTTCATTACCTTCACCACTACTACTGAGGACATAACCTTCACCACTACTACTGAGGACATAACCTTCACCACTACTACTGAGGACATAACCTTCACCACTATTACTGAGGACATAACCTTCACCACTACTACTGAGGACATAACCTTCACCATTACTACTGAGGACATGTTCATTACCTTCACCACTACTACTGAGGACATGTTCATTACCTTCACCACTACTACTGAGGACATGTTCATTACCTTCACCACTACTACTGAGGACATAACCTTCACCACTACTACTGAGGACATAACCTTCACCATTACTACTGAGGACATGTTCATTACCTTCACCACTACTACTGAGGACATGTTCATTACCTTCACCACTACTACTGAGGACATGTTCATTACCTTCACCACTACTACTGAGGACATAACCTTCACCACTACTACTGAGGACATGTTCATTACCTTCACCACTACTACTGAGGACATGTTCATTACCTTCACCACTACTACTGAGGACATAACCTTCACCACTACTACTGAGGACATTACCTTCACCACTACTACTGAGGACATGTTCATTACCTTCACCACTACTACTGAGGACATTACCTTCACCACTACTACTGAGGACATGTTCATTACCTTCACCACTACTACTGAGGACATTACCTTCACCACTACTACTGAGGACATTACCTTCACCACTACTACTGAGGACATTACTTTCACCACTACTACTGAGGACATGTTCATTACCTTCACCACTACTACTGAGGACATTACCTTCACCACTACTACTGAGGACATGTTCATTACCTTCACCACTACTACTGAGGACATGTTCATTACCTTCACCACTACTACTGAGGACATAACCTTCACCACTACTACTGAGGACATAACCTTCACCACTACTACTGAGGACATAACCTTCACCACTACTACTGAGGACATAACCTTCACCACTACTACTGAGGACATAACCTTCACCACTACTACTGAGGACATAACCTTCACCACTACTACTGAGGACATAACCTTCACCACTACTACTGAGGACATAACCTTCACCACTACTACTGAGGACATGTTCATTACCTTCACCACTACTACTGAGGACATTACCTTCACCACTACTACTGAGGACATAACCTTCACCACTACTACTGAGGACATAACCTTCACCACTACTACTGAGGACATGTTCATTACCTTCACCACTACTACTGAGGACATGTTCATTACCTTCACCACTACTACTGAGGACATAACCTTCACCACTACTACTGAGGACATAACCTTCACCACTACTACTGAGGACATAACCTTCACCACTACTACTGAGGACATAACCTTCACCACTACTACTGAGGACATAACCTTCACCACTACTACTGAGGACATTACCTTCACCACTACTACTGAGGACATAACCTTCACCACTACTACTGAGGACATGTTCATTACCTTCACCACTACTACTGAGGACATAACCTTCACCACTACTACTGAGGACATAACCTTCACCACTACTACTGAGGACATAACCTTCACCACTACTACTGAGGACATAACCTTCACCACTACTACTGAGGACATAACCTTCACCACTACTACTGAGGACATAACCTTCACCACTACTACTGAGGACATAACCTTCACCACTACTACTGAGGACATAACCTTCACCACTACTACTGAGGACATAACCTTCACCACTACTACTGAGGACATGTTCATTACCTTCACCACTACTACTCATTACCTTCACCACTACTACTGAGGACATAACCTTCACCACTACTACTGAGGACATAACCTTCACCACTACTACTGAGGACATGTTCATTACCTTCACCACTACTACTGAGGACATGTTCATTACCTTCACCACTACTACTGAGGACATAACCTTCACCACTACTACTGAGGACATGTTCATTACCTTCACCACTACTACTGAGGACATAACCTTCACCACTACTACTGAGGACATAACCTTCACCACTACTACTGAGGACATAACCTTCACCACTACTACTGAGGACATAACCTTCACCACTACTACTGAGGACATGTTCATTACCTTCACCACTACTACTGAGGACATTACCTTCACCACTACTACTGAGGACATAACCTTCACCACTACTACTGAGGACATAACCTTCACCACTACTACTGAGGACATAACCTTCACCACTACTACTGAGGACATGTTCATTACCTTCACCACTACTACTGAGGACATATTACCTTCACCACTACTACTGAGGACATAACCTTCACCACTACTACTGAGGACATAACCTTCACCACTACTACTGAGGACATGTTCATTACCTTCACCACTACTACTGAGGACATAACCTTCACCACTACTACTGAGGACATGTTCATTACCTTCACCACTACTACTGAGGACATTACCTTCACCACTACTACTGAGGACAGTTCATTACCTTCACCACTCCTACTGAGGACATAACCTTCACCACTACTACTGAGGACATAACCTTCACCACTACTACTGAGGACATAACCTTCACCACTACTACTGAGGACATAACCTTCACCACTACTACTGAGGACATAACCTTCACCACTACTACTGAGGACATGTTCATTACCTTCACCACTACTACTGAGGACATGTTCATTACCTTCACCACTACTACTGAGGACATGTTCATTACCTTCACCACTACTACTGAGGACATAACCTTCACCACTACTACTGAGGACATAACCTTCACCACTACTACTGAGGACATGTTCATTACCTTCACCACACTACTACTGAGGACATGTTCATTACCTTCACCACTACTACTGAGGACATAACCTTCACCACTACTACTGAGGACATCATTACCTTCACCACTACTACTGAGGACATGTTCATTACCTTCACCACTACTACTGAGGACATAACCTTCACCACTACTACTGAGGACATAACCTTCACCACTACCTTCACCACTACTACTGAGGACATAACCTTCACCACTACTACTGAGGACATAACCTTCACCACTACTACTGAGGACATTACCTTCACCACTACTACTGAGGACATGTTCATTACCTTCACCACTACTACTGAGGACATTACCTTCACCACTACTACTGAGGACATGTTCATTACCTTCACCACTACTGCTGAGGACATTACCTTCACCACTACTACTGAGGACATGTTCATTACCTTCACCACTACTACTGAGGACATTACCTTCACCACTACTACTGAGGACATGTTCATTACCTTCACCACTACTACTGAGGACATTACCTTCACCACTACTACTGAGGACATACCTTCACCACTACTACTTACCTTCACCACTACTACTGAGGACATGTTCATTACCTTCACCACTACTACTGAGGACATAACCTTCACCACTACTACTGAGGACATAACCTTCACCACTACTACTGAGGACATGTTCATTACCTTCACCACTACTACTGAGGACATAACCTTCACCACTACTACTGAGGACATAACCTTCACCACTACTACTGAGGACATAACCTTCACCACTACTACTGAGGACATGTTCATTACCTTCACCACTACTACTGAGGACATAACCTTCACCACTACTACTGAGGACATAACCTTCACCACTACTACTGAGGACATAACCTTCACCACTACTACTGAGGACATAACCTTCACCACTACTACTGAGGACATAACCTTCACCACTACTACTGAGGACATGTTCATTACCTTCACCACTACTACTGAGGACATGTTCATTACCTTCACCACTACTACTGAGGACATAACCTTCACCACTACTACTGAGGACATAACCTTCACCACTACTACTGAGGACATAACCTTCACCACTACTACTGAGGACATAACCTTCACCACTACTACTGAGGACATAACCTTCACCACTACTACTGAGGACATAACCTTCACCACTACTACTGAGGACATAACCTTCACCACTACTACTGAGGACATAACCTTCACCACTACTACTGAGGACATGTTCATTACCTTCACCACTACTACTGAGGACATAACCTTCACCACTACTACTGAGGACATAACCTTCACCACTACTACTGAGGACATAACCTTCACCACTACTACTGAGGACATAACCTTCACCACTACTACTGAGGACATAACCTTCACCACTACTACTGAGGACATCATTACCTTCACCACTACTACTGAGGACATAACCTTCACCACTACTACTGAGGACATAACCTTCACCACTACTACTGAGGACATAACCTTCACCACTACTACTGAGGACATAACCTTCACCACTACTACTGAGGACATAACCTTCACCACTACTACTGAGGACATAACCTTCACCACTACTACTGAGGACATAACCTTCACCACTACTACTGAGGACATAACCTTCACCACTACTACTGAGGACATAACCTTCACCACTACTACTGAGGACATAACCTTCACCACTACTACTGAGGACATAACCTTCACCACTACTACTGAGGACATGTTCATTACCTTCACCACTACTACTGAGGACATGTTCATTACCTTCACCACTACTACTGAGGACATGTTCACTTACCTTCACCACTACTACTGAGGACATGTTCATTACCTTCACCACTACTACTGAGGACATAACCTTCACCACTACTACTGAGGACATGTTCATTACCTTCACCACTACTACTGAGGACATGTTCATTACCTTCACCACTACTACTGAGGACATGTTCATTACCTTCACCACTACTACTGAGGACATGTTCATTACCTTCACCACTACTACTGAGGACATGTTCATTACCTTCACCACTACTACTGAGGACATAACCTTCACCACTACTACTGAGGACATGTTCATTACCTTCACCACTACTACTGAGGACATAACCTTCACCACTACTACTGAGGACATAACCTTCACCACTACTACTGAGGACATGTTCATTACCTTCACCACTACTACTGAGGACATGTTCATTACCTTCACCACTACTACTGAGGACATGTTCATTACCTTCACCACTACTACTGAGGACATGTTCATTACCTTCACCACTACTACTGAGGACATGTTCACTGAGGACATAACCTTCACCACTACTACTGAGGACATGTTCATTACCTTCACCACTACTACTGAGGACATGTTCATTACCTTCACCACTACTACTGAGGACATAACCTTCACCACTACTACTGAGGACATGTTCATTACCTTCACCACTACTACTGAGGACATAACCTTCACCACTACTACTGAGGACATAACCTTCACCACTCATTACCTTCACCACTACTACTGAGGACATGTTCATTACCTTCACCACTACTACTGAGGACATGTTCATTACCTTCACCACTACTACTGAGGACATGTTCATTACCTTCACCACTACTACTGAGGACATAACCTTCACCACTACTACTGAGGACATAACCTTCACCACTACTACTGAGGACATGTTCATTACCTTCACCACTACTACTGAGGACATAACCTTCACCACTACTACTGAGGACATAACCTTCACCACTACTACTGAGGACATGTTCATTACCTTCACCACTACTACTGAGGACATAACCTTCACCACTACTACTGAGGACATAACCTTCACCACTACTACTGAGGACATAACCTTCACCACTACTACTGAGGACATGTTCATTACCTTCACCACTACTACTGAGGACATGTTCATTACCTTCACCACTACTACTGAGGACATAACCTTCACCACTACTACTGAGGACATAACCTTCACCACTACTACTGAGGACATGTTCATTACCTTCACCACTACTACTGAGGACATAACCTTCACCACTACTACTGAGGACATAACCTTCACCACTACTACTGAGGACATGTTCATTACCTTCACCACTACTACTGAGGACATGTTCATAACCTTCACCACTACTACTGAGGACATGTTCATTACCTTCACCACTACTACTGAGGACATGTTCATTACCTTCACCACTACTACTGAGGACATGTTCATTACCTTCACCACTACTACTGAGGACATTACCTTCACCACTACTACTGAGGACATGTTCATTACCTTCACCACTACTACTGAGGACATGTTCATTACCTTCACCACTACTACTGAGGACATGTTCATTACCTTCACCACTACTACTGAGGACATTACCTTCACCACTACTACTGAGGACATGTTCATTACCTTCACCACTACTACTGAGGACATGTTCATTACCTTCACCACTACTACTGAGGACATGTTCATTACCTTCACCACTACTACTGAGGACATAACCTTCACCACTACTACTGAGGACATAACCTTCACCACTACTACTGAGGACATAACCTTCACCACTACTACTGAGGACATAACCTTCACCACTACTACTGAGGACATAACCTTCACCACTACTACTGAGGACATGTTCATTACCTTCACCACTACTACTGAGGACATGTTCATTACCTTCACCACTACTACTGAGGACATAACCTTCACCACTACTACTGAGGACATAACCTTCACCACTACTACTGAGGACATGTTCATTACCTTCACCACTACTACTGAGGACATGTTCATAACCTTCACCACTACTACTGAGGACATGTTCATTACCTTCACCACTACTACTGAGGACATGTTCATTACCTTCACCACTACTACTGAGGACATGTTCATTACCTTCACCACTACTACTGAGGACATTACCTTCACCACTACTACTGAGGACATGTTCATTACCTTCACCACTACTACTGAGGACATGTTCATTACCTTCACCACTACTACTGAGGACATTACCTTCACCACTACTACTGAGGACATGTTCATTACCTTCACCACTACTACTGAGGACATGTTCATTACCTTCACCACTACTACTGAGGACATGTTCATTACCTTCACCACTACTACTGAGGACATGTTCATTACCTTCACCACTACTACTGAGGACATGTTCATTACCTTCACCACTACTACTGAGGACATTACCTTCACCACTACTACTGAGGACATGTTCATTACCTTCACCACTACTACTGAGGACATGTTCATTACCTTCACCACTACTACTGAGGACATGTTCATAACCTTCACCACTACTACTGAGGACATGTTCATAACCTTCACCACTACTACTGAGGACATGTTCATTACCTTCACCACTACTACTGAGGACATGTTCATTATCTTCACCACTACTACTGAGGACATAACCTTCACCACTACTACTGAGGACATAACCTTCACCACTACTACTGAGGACATGTTCATTACCTTCACCACTACTACTGAGGACATGTTCATAACCTTCACCACTACTACTGAGGACATGTTCATTACCTTCACCACTACTACTGAGGACATGTACATTACCTTCACCACTATTACTGAGGACATGTTCATTATCTTCACCACTACTACTGAGGACATGTTCATTATCTTCACCACTACTACTGAGGACATGTTCATTATCTTCACCACTACTACTGAGGACATTACCTTCACCACTACTACTGAGGACATGTTCATTACCTTCACCACTACTACTGAGGACATAACCTTCACCACTACTACTGAGGACATAACCTTCACCACTACTACTGAGGACATAACCTTCACCACTACTACTGAGGACATAACCTTCACCACTACTACTGAGGACATAACCTTCACCACTACTACTGAGGACTTAACCTTCTACTACTGACTACTACTGAGGAGTTAACCTTCAACACTACTACTGAGGACATAACCTTCACCACTACTACTGAGGACATAACCTTCACCACTACTACTGAGGACATAACCTTCACCACTACTACTGAGGACATGTTCATTACCTTCACCACTACTACTGAGGACATGTTCATTACCTTCACCACTACTACTGAGGACATAACCTTCACCACTACTACTGAGGACATAACCTTCACCACTACTACTGAGGACATAACCTTCACCACTACTACTGAGGACATAACCTTCACCACTACTACTGAGGACATGTTCATTACCTTCACCACTACTACTGAGGACATGTTCATTACCTTCACCACTACTACTGAGGACATGTTCATTACCTTCACCACTACTACTGAGGACATGTTCATTACCTTCACCACTACTACTGAGGACATAACCTTCACCACTACTACTGAGGACATAACCTTCACCACTACTACTGAGGACATAACCTTCACCACTACTACTGAGGACATAACCTTCACCACTACTACTGAGGACATGTTCATTACCTTCACCACTACTACTGAGGACATGTTCATTATCTTCACCACTACTACTGAGGACATTACCTTCACCACTACTACTGAGGACATGTTCATTACCTTCACCACTACTACTGAGGACATAACCTTCACCACTACTACTGAGGACATAACCTTCACCACTACTACTGAGGACATAACCTTCACCACTACTACTGAGGACATAACCTTCACCACTACTACTGAGGACATAACCTTCACCACTACTACTGAGGACATAACCTTCACCACTACTACTGAGGACATGTTCATTACCTTCACCACTACTACTGAGGACATGTTCATTACCTTCACCACTACTACTGAGGACATAACCTTCACCACTACTACTGAGGACATAACCTTCACCACTACTACTGAGGACATAACCTTCACCACTACTACTGAGGACATAACCTTCACCACTACTACTGAGGACATAACCTTCACCACTACTACTGAGGACATAACCTTCACCACTACTACTGAGGACATAACCTTCACCACTACTACTGAGGACATAACCTTCACCACTACTACTGAGGACATGTTCATTACCTTCACCACTACTACTGAGGACATAACCTTCACCACTACTACTGAGGACATAACCTTCACCACTACTACTGAGGACATAACCTTCACAACTACTACTGAGGACATGTTCATTACCTTCACCACTACTACTGAGGACATGTTCATTACCTTCACCACTACTACTGAGGACATAACCTTCACCACTACTACTGAGGACATGTTCATTACCTTCACCACTACTACTGAGGACATGTTCATTACCTTCACCACTACTACTGAGGACATAACCTTCACCACTACTACTGAGGACATTACCTTCACCACTACTACTGAGGACATAACCTTCACCACTACTACTGAGGACATAACCTTCACCACTACTACTGAGGACATAACCTTCACCACTACTACTGAGGACATAACTTTCACCACTACTACTGAGGACATAACCTTCACCACTACTACTGAGGACATGTTCATTACCTTCACCACTACTACTGAGGACATGTTCATTACCTTCACCACTACTACTGAGGACATGTTCATTACCTTCACCACTACTACTGAGGACATGTTCATTACCTTCACCACTACTACTGAGGACATGTTCATTACCTTCACCACTACTACTGAGGACATGTTCATTACCTTCACCACTACTACTGAGGACATGTTCATTACCTTCACCACTACTACTGAGGACATAACCTTCACCACTACTACTGAGGACATGTTCATTACCTTCACCACTACTACTGAGGACATGTTCATTACCTTCACCACTACTACTGAGGACATAACCTTCACCACTACTACTGAGGACATAACCTTCACCACTACTACTGAGGACATGTTCATTACCTTCACCACTACTACTGAGGACATGTTCATTATCTTCACCACTACTACTGAGGACATGTTCATTACCTTCACCACTACTACTGAGGACATGTTCATTACCTTCACCACTACTACTGAGGACATAACCTTCACCACTACTACTGAGGACATAACCTTCACCACTACTACTGAGGACATGTTCATTACCTTCACCACTACTACTGAGGACATGTTCATTACCTTCACCACTACTACTGAGGACATGTTCATTACCTTCACCACTACTACTGAGGACATGTTCATTACCTTCACCACTACTACTGAGGACATGTTCATTACCTTCACCACTACTACTGAGGACATGTTCATTACCTTCACCACTACTACTGCAACTAACACATCTCTTTGGGAAGGACCTACTTCCACTGGGGAGGCCCACCTACCAGTAACTATGTCCTCGTCTGCTGCACGTCCCATTTGCACCTGACGTTATTATATATGCGTCAGGAATGTGGCTAGGCCTGGGGACACTTGGTCCCAAAGATGAGGGAATGTGGCTAGGCCTGGGGACACTTGGTCCCAAAGATGAGGGACTGTGGCTAGGTCTGGGGACACTTGGTCCCAAAGATGAGGGACTGTGGCTAGGTCTGGGGACACTTGGTCCCAAAGATGAGGGAATGTGGCTAGGCCTGGGGACACTTGGTCCCAAAGATGAGGGACTATGGCTAGGCCTGGGGACACTTGGTCCCAAAGATGAGGGAATGTGGCTAGGCCTGGGGACACTTGGTCCCAAAGATGAGGGGGAACTTGTACCTCCTACCATGGGAGACTTAAGTCTGGAGATACTCCCCAGATAGAGAGCCAAGGCCGGGTCACCACTACTTGTAAAAGACCCGGACCGGGAGAATACCTGCGAATAAAAAAAAAATACTTCTGCTTCAGGATCTCCACGACTACGGTGATCGTCGCACCTACTGACAGGCTGAGGCACCTACTGCCAGGTTGAGGCACCTACTGCCAGGCTGAGGCACCTACTGCCAGGATGAGGCACCTACTGCCAGGTTGAGGCACCTACTGCCAGGTTGAGGCACCTACTGCCAGGTTGAGGCACTAATTACCTCATCTTGTGTACATAGTTCCACTGTCTTAAGTTATGTCCTGGCAACTGTACTGATAAAGTCACTGGAGGGCGAAACATCTACAATAAAGTCACTGGAGGGCAAAACATCTACAATAAAGTCACTGGAGGGCAAAACATCTACAATAAAGTCACTGGAGGGTGAAACATCTACAATAAAGTCACTGGAGGGCAAAACATCTACAATAAAGTCACTGGAGGGCAAAACATCTACAATAAAGTCACTGGAGGGCGAAACATCTACAATAAAGTCACTGGAGGGCGAAACATCTACAATAAAGTCACTGGAGGGCGAAACATCTACAATAAAGTCACTGGAGGGTGAAACATCTACAATAAAGTCACTGGAGGGTGAAACATCTACAATAGTCACTGGAGGGCGAAACATCTACAATAAAGTCACTGGGGGGCGAAACATCTACAATAAAGTCACTGGAGGGCAAAACATCTACAATAAAGATACACAGATGTTGTACATGTGTCTTAACTTTATCATAATATAAACCAAGTGTAGCTCAAACACTGGTTTATATATAGTGTAGACCAGGTGGTTTATATACCCAGTATACTGCATATACCTGTCACAGTGTATATACCCAGTGTATATACCCAGTGTATATACCAGGTGGTTTATATACCCAGTATACTGTACATACCTGCCATAATGTATATACCTGTCACAATGTATATGTATAGTGTTGACCGGGTGGTTTATATACCAAGTATATACCTGCCACAGTGTATATATAGTGTTGACCAGGTGGTTTATTTTTTTTTATTATTTTTTATTATCACACTGGCCAATTCCCACCAATGCAGGGTGGCCACCAAGGCAGGGTGGCCCGAAAAAGAAAAACTTTCACCATCATTCACTCCATCACTGTCTTGCCAGAAGGGTGCTTTACACTACAGTTTTTAAAATGCAACATTAACACCCCTCCTTCAGAGTGCAGGCACTGTACTTCCCATCTCCAGGACTCAAGTCCGGCCTGCCGGTTTCCCTGAACCCCTTCATAAATGTTACTTTGCTCACACTCCAACAGCACGTCATGTATTAAAAACCATTCATCTCCATTCACTCCTATCAAACATGCTCACGCACGCCTGCTGGAAGTCCAAGCCCCTCGCACACAAAACCTCCTTTACCCCCTCCCTCCAACCTTTCCTAGGCCGGCCCCTACCCCGCCTTCCTTCCACTACAGATTGATACACTCTTGAAGTCACTCTGTTTCGCTCCATTCTCTCTACATGTCCGAACCACCTCAACAACCCTTCCTCAGCCCTCTGGACAACAGTTTTGGTAATCCCGCACCTCCTCCTAACTTCCAAACTACGAATTCTCTGCATTATATTCACACCACACATTGCCCTCAAACATGACATCTCCACTGCCTCCAGCCTTCTCCTCGCTGCAACATTCATCGCCCATGCTTCACACCCACATAAGAGCGTTTGTAAAACTATACTCTCATACATTCCCCTCTTTGCCTCCAAGGACAAAGTTCTTTGTCTCCACAGACTCCTAAGTGCACCACTCACCCTTTTCCCCTCGTCAATTCTATGATTCGCCTCATCTTTCATAGACCCATCCGCTGACACGTCCACTCCCAAATATCTGAATACACTCACCTCCTCCATACTCTCTCCCTCCAATCTGATATCCAATCTTTCATCACCTAATCTTTTTATCCTCATAACTTTACTCTTTCCTGTATTCACCTTTAATTTTCTTCTTTTGCACACCCTACCAAATTTATCCACCAATCTCTGCAACTTCTCTTCAGAATCTCCCAAGAGCACAGTGTCATCAGCAAAGAGCAACTGTGACAACTCCCACTTTATGTGTGATTCTTTATCTTTTAACTCCATGTCTCTTGCCAAGACCCTCGCATTTACTTCTCTTACAACCCCATCTATAAATATATTAAACAACCACGGTGACATCACACATCCTTGTCTAAGGCCTACTTTTACTGGGAAATAATTTCCCTCTTTCCTACATACTCTAACCTGAGCCTCACTATCCTCGTAAAAACTCTTCACTGCTTTCAGTAACCTACCTCCTACACCATACACCTGCAACATCTGCCACATTGCCCCCCTATCCACCCTGTCATATGCCTTTTCCAAATCCATAAATGCCACAAAGACCTCTTTAGCCTTATCTAAATACTGTTCACTTATATGTTTCACTGTAAACACCTGGTCCACACACCCCCTACCTTTCCTAAAGCCTCCTTGTTCATCTGCTACCCTATTCTCAGTCTTACTTTTAATTCTTTCAACAATAACTCTACCATACACTTTACCAGGTATACTCAACAGACTTATCCCCCTATAATTTTTGCACTCTCTTTTGCCCCCTTTGCCTTTATACAAAGGAACTATGCATGCTCTCTGCCAATCCCTAGGTACCTTACCCTCTTCCATACATTTATTAATTGCACCAACCACTCCAAAACTATATCCCCACCTGCTTTTAACATTTCTATCTTTATCCCATCAATCCCGGCTGGTTTATATACCCAGTAAACTGTATATACCTGTCACAATGTATATATAGTGTTGACCAGGTGGTTTATATACCCAGTATACTGTATATACCTGTCACAGTGTATATACCTGTCACAATGTATATATAGTGTTGACCAGGTGGTTTATATACCCAGTATACTGTATATACCTGTCACAATGTATATATAGTGTTGACCAGGTGGTTTATATACCCAGTATACTGTATATACCTGTCATAATGTATATATAGTGGTGACCAGGTGGTTTATATACCCAGTATACTGTATATACCTGTCACAGTGTATATACCTGTCACAATGTATATATAGTGTTGACCAGGTGGTTTATATACCCAGTATACTGTATATACCTGTCACAATGTATATATAGTGTTGACCAGGTGGTTTATATACCCAGTATACTGTATATACCTGTCATAATGTATATATAGTGGTGACCAGGTGGTTTATATACCTAGTATACTGTATATACCTGTCACAATGTATATATAGTGTTGACCAGGTGGTTTATATACCCAGTATACTGCATATACCTGTCACAGTGTATATATATGTCACAATGTATATATAGTGTTGACCAGGTGGTTTATATACCCAGTATATACCTGTCACAGTGTATATACCTGTCACAGTGTATATATCTGCCATAATGTATATTCCTGCCATAATGTATATACCTGCCATAATGTATATACCTGCCATAATGTATATACCTGCCACAGTGTATATACCTGTCACAATGTATATACCTGCCACAGTGTATATACCTGTCACAATGTATATACCTGTCACAATGTATATACCTGCCACAGTGTATATACCTGCCACAGTGTATATACCTGTCACAATGTATATACCTGTCACAATGTATATACCTGCCACTATGTATATACCTGTCACAATGTATATACCTGTCACAATGTATATACCTGCCACAATGTATATACCTGCCACAATGTATATACCTGTCACAATGTATATACCTGCCACAATGTATATAAGAACATAAGAACGAAGGAACACTGCAGCAGGCCTACTGGCCCATGCGAGGCAGGTCCAAGTCTCCTACCGGCTTAAGCCAATGCACCCAACCCAGTCAGGTCAGGTCACATTGACTTAAGGGAGGAACATGGCAACCGACCTGGTAGCACAAGCTATCAGGTCCAACTCACACCCACTCATGTATTTATCCAACCTATTTTTAAAGCTACACAATGTTCTGGCCTCTATCACTATACTTGGGAGTTTGTTCCACTCATCCACAACTCCTTTACCAAACAAGTACTTTCCTATATCCTTCCTGAATCTGAATTTTTCCAACTTAAAACCATTGCTGCGAGTCCTGTCTAGGCTATATATTTTCAGCACACTATTTACATCCCCTTTATTTATTCCTGTCTTCCATTTATACATCCCAATCATATCCCCCCTAATTCTACGTCTTTCTAGAGAGTGCAGATTCAGGGCCCTTAGTCTATCCTCATAGGGAAGGTTTCTGATACATGGGATCATCTTTGTCATCCTCCTTTGTACATTTTCCAGAGCATTTATATCCATTCTGTAATACGGTGACCAAAACTGTGCAGCATAATCTAAATGAGGCCTAACCAAGGATGTATAGAGTTGAAGAACAACCTGAGGACTCCTATTATTTATGCTTCTTGATATGAAGCCAAGGATTCTATTAGCTTTACTGCGAACACTTATGCACTGTTGTCTTGGTTTCAGATTACTGCTAACCAGAACTCCTAAATCTTTTTCGCAATCCGTAATATTAAGATCTACATTCTTTAGTTTATATGAGGCATGGTTATTGTCCTGTCCAACATTTAGAACTTTGCATTTGTCTATATTAAACTGCATCTGCCACTTCTCCGACCACTGCATCAGTCTATTCAAATCTTCCTGGAGTGCTCTAATGTTCTAGTCAGAATGAATTCGACGGCCTATTTTGGTGTCATCAGCAAACTTGCTGATGTCGCTCTTTATGCCCTCATCTATGTCGTTTATGTAGATTGTGAACAGCAGGGGGCCCAACACTGACCCCTGTGGAACACCGCTCGTGACGCTTCCCCACTCTGATTTCTCCCCATTTATGCAAACTCTCTGCTGCCTATTTGTCAACCATGCCTCTATCCAGGAAAAAATTTCTCCTCCTATTCCATGTGCCTTAATTTTCCTCAAGAGTCTCTGATGTGGGACCCTGTCAAAAGCCTTACTGAAGTCCATATACACAATATATTCATTACCATGATCTACCTCCTCAAATACCTTAGTGAAAAAAGTTAATAAATTCGTAAGGCAGGAACGTCCCTTTGTAAAACCATGCTGAGATTCGTTGATTAATTTATGCTTTTCAAGGTGGCTACAAACTGCCTCGGCAATTATTGACTCCATAAATTTTCCCACTATGGAGGTTAGGCTTATTGGTCTATAGTTCGAAGCTAAGGACCTGTCACCTGCTTTGAAAATAGGTATCACATTTGCTATTTTCCACTTATCTGGCACCATGCCAGTTTGTAGTGATATGTTGAAAAGATTAGCCAAAGGTTTGCTAAGCTCCTCTTTACATTCCTTTAGAACCCTTGCATACAGTTCATCAGGGCCTGGGGATTTGTTAGGTTTTAATTTATCTATTTGCCTAAGGACCATGTCACTTGTAACCCTAATCGTGCACAGTTTATTATCGTCCTGTTCTACATAATTTATCATTTCTGGAATATCGCTGGTATCCTCCTGTGTAAAAACTGAGAGGAAGTATGTGTTAAAAATTCTACACATTTCCTTATCACTGTCAGTGAGCTGACCCCAGGAACTTTTGAGTGGGCCTATCTTGTCCCTGATCTTACTTCTGTATACCTGAAAGAATCCTTTTGGGTTAGTCTTATCGTCCTGTTCTACATAATTTATTATTTCTGGAATATCGCTAGTATTTTCCTCTGTAAAAACTGAGAGTAACTTTTGAGTGGGCCTATCTTGTCCCTGATCTTACTTCTGTATACCTGAAAGAATCCTTTTGGGTTAGTCTTCGATTCTCTTGCAACTTTAACCTCATAATCTCTTTTTGCTTTTCTAATTCCCTTTTTTATTTCTCTCTTTAACTGAATATATTGATTTCTTAATTGCCCCTTTTCTCTTTTGATTTGCCTATACTGTATATGCCTCTCTTTTGACCAATCAGATATTTTAATCTATTGTTCATCCATTTAGGATCATTTTTGTTTGATCTGATTTCCCTATTTGGAACATAATTTGACTGAGCAGCTAGAACTATGCCCTGGAAAGCGTCATATCGGCAACCATCACCACCTACCTGACCCTTAGTCAGGTCATTCCAGTTCAGCCCACCTAAGTAATTTTTCAGTCCTATGAAATCAGCCAAGCGAAAGTCAGGGACGGAGACTTGATTGCCATTATTAGGGGAATTCCACGATATATTAAATCTGAGTGATTTGTGATCACTTTCCCCAAGCTCATCATTAACCTCAAGATTATTAATTAGTGTTTCCCTACTGGCAAGAACCAAGTCAAGGAGGTTATTTCCCCTAGTTGGCTCTGTCACAAACTGTTTTAAAAAACAATCCTGGATCGTATCAAGAAAGTCACCTGACTCTAAATTTCCTGTCAAATTGCTCCAGTCAATCTGTCTATAGTTGAAATCTCCCATTAGCACAACATTTTCGTATGTAGATGCCTTATGAATTTCGTCCCATAGAAGTTTACTGCACTCCCTATCAAGATTTGGGGCCCTGTAAATCACACCCAAAATTAGTTTTTCTCGGCCCTCGAGAAGCTGTAACCAAACAGATTCAGTGGCCGACGCTTCTAATTTTATATCTTGTCTAACACAACAATTTAAATTGTCTCTGACATACATCGCTACTCCACCACCCTTCCTGTTGACCCTGTCAGTGTGGAATAATTTATAGCCTTGTATGTGACATTCAGAAAACATCTCTCTATCTTTCAGATTGAGCCAGGTCTCTGTTATAGCAATAATATCTATGTTTCCTGCACTTGCAATTAATCCTAGCTCATCTATCTTATTTCTTACACTCCTGCTATTAGTATAGTAAACCTTAAGGGAGCTAGTCATTTGCTGCCCTCTGCTGTCCCCCTTTGTTTGCTGACCTGATCTATTGTCTTTATTTATAACTTCATGCTGAATGCCTTTTATACATTTACTGTGTCCAACCCTAGTGTTGCAACCTGACTGTTTCCCACACACAACCATACCTCTATCTTCTATCAGTTTAAAATCACAGGCATTTCACCAATGGGCTTCTCAATTAAGTTTGCAAGTGCTACCACCCCAGCCCCAGAGAGATGTACCCCATCCCTTGCATACATATCATGTTTGCCATAAAAGTTGTTCCAGTTGTCAATGAATGGGATTGCAAGTTCCTTGCAGTATCTGTCTAGCCAGCAATTTACACCAATTGCCCTAGACAACCATTCATTTCCTACACAAATAACCCGCACATAAAAGAGAGAAGCTTACGACGACGTTTAGGTCCGACTTGGACCATTGACAAAGTCGGACCGAAACGTCGTCGTAAGATTCTCTCTTTTATGTGCGGGTTATTTGTGTATAGTTCCAGTCACGGTATTGTGCCTTTTTTGTTATTTATTTCCTACTCCCCTTCTAGGCAAGATGCTACATATAACTGGGACCCCTCCCTTAGTCTTAATATAATCTATAGTTGACCTGTACTTACCTAGCAGCTCTTCTCTCCTACCCTTCCCAATATGATATTATCCAGCCTGTTAATATTATCCAGCCTGTTAATATTATCCAGCCTGTTAATATTACCCAGCCTGTTATTACCCAGCCTGTTAATATTACCCAGCCTGTTAATATTACCCAGCCTGTTAATATTATCCAGCCTGTTAATATTATCCAGCCTGTTAATATTACCCAGCCTGTTAATATTACCCAGCCTGTTAATATTACCCAGCCTGTTAATATTACCCAGCCTGTTAATATTACCCAGCCTGTTAATATTATCCAGCCTGTTAATATTATCCAGCCTGTTAATATTATCCAGCCTGTTAATATTACCCAGCCTGTTAATATTACCCAGCCTGTTAATATTACCCAGCCTGTTAATATTATCCAGCCTGTTAATATTATCCAGCCTGTTAATATTATCCAGCCTGTTAATATTACCCAGCCTGTTAATATTACCCAGCCTGTTAATATTACCCAGCCTGTTAATATTATCCAGCCTGTTAATATTACCCAGCCTGTTAATATTACCCAGCCTGTTAATATTATCCAGCCTGTTAATATTATCCAGCCTGTTAATATTACCCAGCCTGTTAATATTATCCAGCCTGTTAATATTATCCAGCCTGTTAATATTATCCAGCCTGTTAATATTATCCAGCCTGTTAATATTACCCAGCCTGTTAATATTATCCAGCCTGTTAATATTATCCAGCCTGTTAATATTACCCAGCCTGTTAATATTATCCAGCCTGTTAATATTACCCAGCCTGTTAATATTATCTCTCTCATCTTATTATTCCTATTACAAAAACCACGGTCAATATATCTTACGTGTCACAATGTATATACTGCAGTATATACCAGGTATACCAGGTATATACGGAGGGATGATAGGCTGTTGCTACAGTATACACCAGGTATACCCTGGTATACCCTAGTATACCAGGTATACCCTGGTATACACGAAGGGATGACAGGTTGTAGCTGCAGTATACACCAGGTATACCCTGGTATACCCTGGTATACCAGGTATACCCTAGTATACCAGGTATACCCTAGTATACAAGGTATACCCTAGTATACCAGGTATACCCTAGTATACCAGGTATACCCTGGTATACACGAAGGGACGATAGGTTGTAGCTGCAGTATACACCAGGTATACCCTGGTATACCCTAGTATACCAGGTATACCCTGGTATACACGAAGGGATGACAGGTTGTAGCTGCATTATACACCAGGTATACCCTGGTATACCCTAGTATACCAGGTATACCCTGGTATACACGAAGGGATGACAGGTTGTAGCTGCAGTATACACCAGGTATACCTGGTATACCCTAGTATACCCAGGTATAACCTGGTATACCTGGTACACACGGAGGGATGACAGGTTGTAGCTGCAGTATACACCAGGTATACCCTGGTATACCCTAGTATACCCAGGTATACCCTAGTATACCCAGGTATACCCTAGTATACCCAGGTATACCTCGTATACCCAGGTATACCCTAGTATACCCAGGTACACCCTGGTATACACGGAGGGATGACAGGTTGTAGCTGCAGTATACACCAGGTATACCCTGGTATACCCAGGTATACCCTAGTATACCCAGGTATACCCTAGTATACCCAGGTATACCCTGGTATACCTGGTATACCCGGAGGGATGACAGGTTGTAGCTGCAGTATACACCAGGTATACCCTGGTATACCCTAGTATACCCAGGTATACCCTAGTATACCCAGGTATACCCTGGTATACCTGATATACCCGGAGGGATGACAGGTTGTAGCTGCAGTATACACCAGGTATACCCTAGTATACCCAGGTATACCCTGGTATACCAGGTCTACCCAGGTATACCCTGGTATACCAGGTCTACCCAGGTATACCCTGGTATACCAGGTCTACCCTGGTATAACAGGTATACCCTGGTATACCAGGTATACCCAGGTATACCAGGTATACCCTGGTATACCCAGGTATACCAGGTATACCCTGGTATACCCTGGTATACCCAGGTATACCCAGGTATACCCTGGTATACCTGGTATACCCGGAGGGATGACAGGTTGTAGCTGCAGTATACACCAGGTATACCCTAGTATACCCTGGTATACCAGGTCTACCCAGGTATACCCAGGTATACCAGGTATACCCAGGTATACCCAGGTATACCCTGGTATACCCGGAGGGATAACAGGTTGTAGCAGACGATGTTAACTCACAGTTGTCAGTAGTAATATAGAACTAGCTCCCCCGCCTTGGATCAAGACCAGCCATGCTTGAGGGTTGCAGCAGTACCCAGCAGGTATACCAGACACGGTATATACCCCCCCAGGAGGGGGATACACACCAAGGTATATACGAGGCGACACTTACCATGCGCGCCGCCATTACTCTTATTTAATATTATTATTATATTTATTCTCACTTTTCTTTGTGTTTTAGTAAAGAAAATGTCATGGAAAAATATTTTGATGGTTTATTGTTTTCTTTGTGGGATATAATTGAGGTTTAAGACCAGAAAATTATTATTTTTGATGTAATTTTGCGGTGGGTTAAAAAATATTTATCTGTATTTTGATGTTATATTTATGTTAAGTTAATTTTTTTCTGGCATTGTTATAATATAACACAAAATTTAATGAGTATTTTTGATATATAATGTTTGATTTGCTAACCAAAAAATTATTTATCCAAAATTAAACCAAAATACTTAAAATAATAATTGTTATTAACATTATAACAAGAATAACATTATTATTTAACATATATTAATTTCTATCATAAATATTTAACATTATTTTAACTTTTCTTTCGATTTGGTTAATTTCGAGAGTAAAAAAAAAAAAAAAATTTTGAATTTAAAACAAAAAAAAACTGAGAGTACATATAAAATATAAATTTGTTAATTAATATATAACTTTCATTATTAACAAAAACTATTTAAAACATCAAAATATAAATAATAAATTAGAACCAAAATTATTGTTGTTGTTGTTGAGCGGCGGCGGCGGCGGCGGCGGCGGCGGCGGCGGCTCCTTTATTATTATTATTAATTATTATTATTATTATTAATTATTATTATTATAATTGTTGTGAAGATGAACAAGAGGAAAGTTAATGCTGTTATTGACTCTGAGAGTGAAGATGGAAGTGCTACTGATATTGACTCTGTGAGTACCACTGATACCACAGGTACCACTGGTACCACTGGTACTACCACTGTACCACTGGTACCTGTGGTACTACCACTGTTATTGACTCTGAGAGTGAAGATGGAAGTGCTACTGATATTGACTCTGTGAGTACCACTGTTAGTACCACTGATACCACAGGTACCACAGGTACCACTGGTACTACCACTGTACCACTGGTACCTGTGGTACTACCACTGTTATTGACTCTGAGAGTGAAGATGGAAGTGCTACTGATATTGACTCTGTGAGTACCACTGTTAGTACCACTGATACCACTGTTAGTACCACTGATACCACTGTTAGTACCACTGATACCACAGGTACCACAGGTACCACAGGTACTACTGGTACTACCACTGTACCACTGGTACCTGTGGTACTACCACTGTTATTGACTCTGAGAGTGAAGATGGAAGTGCTACTGATATTGACTCTGTGAGTACCACTGATACCACTGTTAGTACCACTGGTACTACCACTGTACCACTGGTACTACTGGTACTACCACTGTACCACTGGTACTACTGGTACTACCACTGTACCACTGGTACCTGTGGTACTACCACTGTTATTGACTCTGAGAGTGAAGATGGAAGTGCTACTGATATTGACTCTGTGAGTACCACTGTTAGTACCACTGATACCACTGTTAGTACCACTGGTACTACCACTGTACCACTGGTACTACCACTGTACCACTGGTACCTGTGGTACTACCACTGTTATTGACTCTGAGAGTGAAAATGGAAGTGCTACTGATATTGACTCTGTGAGTACCACTGGTACTACTGGTACTACCACTGTACCACTGGTACCTGTGGTACTACCACTGTTATTGACTCTGAGAGTGAAGATGGAAGTGCTACTGATATTGACTCTGTGAGTACCACTGTTAGTACCACTGGTACCACAGGTACCACTGGTACTACTGGTACTACCACTGTACCACTGGTACCTGTGGTACTACCACTGTTATTGACTCTGAGAGTGAAGATGGAAGTGCTACTGATATTGACTCTGTGAGTACCACTGTTAGTACCACTGATACCACTGTTAGTACCACTGGTACCACAGGTACCACTGGTACTACTGGTACTACCACTGTACCACTGGTACCTGTGGTACTACCACTGTTATTGACTCTGAGAGTGAAGATGGAAGTGCTACTGATATTGACTCTGTGAGTACCACTGTTAGTACCACTGGTACCACAGGTACCACTGGTACTACCACTGTACCACTGGTACCTGTGGTACTACCACTGTTATTGACTCTGAGAGTGAAGATGGAAGTGCTACTGATATTGACTCTGTGAGTACCACTGTTAGTACCACTGGTACCACAGGTACCACTGGTACTACCACTGTACCACTGGTACCTGTGGTACTACCACTGTTATTGACTCTGAGAGTGAAGATGGAAGTGCTACTGATATTGACTCTGTGAGTACCACTGTTAGTACCACTGGTACCACAGGTACCACTGGTACTACCACTGTACCACTGGTACCTGTGGTACTACCACTGTTATTGACTCTGAGAGTGAAGATGGAAGTGCTACTGATATTGACTCTGTGAGTACCACTGGTACTACTGGTACTACCACTGTACCACTGGTACCTGTGGTACTACCACTGTTATTGACTCTGAGAGTGAAGATGGAAGTGCTACTGATATTGACTCTGTGAGTACCACTGTTAGTACCACTGGTACCACAGGTACCACTGGTACTACTGGTACTACCACTGTACCACTGGTACCTGTGGTACTACCACTGTTATTGACTCTGAGAGTGAAGATGGAAGTGCTACTGATATTGACTCTGTGAGTACCACTGTTAGTACCACTGGTACCACAGGTACCACTGGTACTACTGGTACTACCACTGTACCACTGGTACCTGTGGTACTACCACTGTTATTGACTCTGAGAGTAAAGATGGAAGTGCTACTGATATTGACTCTGTGAGTACCACTGTTAGTACCACTGATACCACTGTTAGTACCACTGGTACCACTGGTACTACCACTGTACCACTGGTACCTGTGGTACTACCACTGTTATTGACTCTGAGAGTGAAGATGGAAGTGCTACTGATATTGACTCTGTGAGTACCACTGTTAGTACCACTGATACCACTGTTAGTACCACTGATACCACAGGTACCACTGGTACTACTGGTACTACCACTGTACCACTGGTACCTGTGGTACTACCACTGTTATTGACTCTGAGAGTGAAGATGGAAGTGCTACTGATATTGACTCTGTGAGTACCACTGTTAGTACCACTGATACCACTGTTAGTACCACTGGTACCACTGTTAGTACCACTGGTACCACAGGTACCACTGGTACTACTGGTACTACCACTGTACCACTGGTACCTGTGGTACTACCACTGTTATTGACTCTGAGAGTGAAGATGGAAGTGCTACTGATATTGACTCTGTGAGTACCACTGATACCACTGTTAGTACCACTGATACCACTGTTAGTACCACTGGTACCACTGGTACTACCACTGTACCACTGGTACCTGTGGTACTACCACTGTTATTGACTCTGAGAGTGAAGATGGAAGTGCTACTGATATTGACTCTGTGAGTACCACTGATACCACTGTTAGTACCACTGATACCACTGTTAGTACCACTGGTACTACCACTGTACCACTGGTACCTGTGGTACTACCACTGTTATTGACTCTGAGAGTGAAGATGGAAGTGCTACTGATATTGACTCTGTGAGTACCACTGTTAGTACCACTGATACCACTGTTAGTACCACTGATACCACAGGTACCACTGGTACTACTGGTACTACCACTGTACCACTGGTACCTGTGGTACTACCACTGTTATTGACTCTGAGAGTGAAGATGGAAGTGCTACTGATATTGACTCTGTGAGTACCACTGATACCACTGTTAGTACCACTGATACCACAGGTACCACTGGTACCACTGGTACTACCACTGTACCACTGGTACCTGTGGTACTACCACTGTTATTGACTCTGAGAGTGAAGATGGAAGTGCTACTGATATTGACTCTGTGAGTACCACTGGTACCACAGGTACCACTGGTACTACTGGTACTACCACTGTACCACTGGTACCTGTGGTACTACCACTGTTATTGACTCTGAGAGTGAAGATGGAAGTGCTACTGATATTGACTCTGTGAGTACCACTGTTAGTACCACTGATACCACAGGTACCACTGGTACTACTGGTACTACCACTGTACCACTGGTACCTGTGGTACTACCACTGTTATTGACTCTGAGAGTGAAGATGGAAGTGCTACTGATATTGACTCTGTGAGTACCACTGTTAGTACCACTGATACCACTGTTAGTACCACTGATACCACTGTTAGTACCACTGGTACCACAGGTACCACTGGTACTACTGGTACTACCACTGTACCACTGGTACCTGTGGTACTACCACTGTTATTGACTCTGAGAGTGAAGATGGAAGTGCTACTGATATTGACTCTGTGAGTACCACTGTTAGTACCACTGATACCACTGTTAGTACCACTGATACCACAGGTACCACTGGTACCACTGGTACTACCACTGTACCACTGGTACCTGTGGTACTACCACTGTTATTGACTCTGAGAATGAAGATGGAAGTGCTACTGATATTGACTCTGTGAGTACCACTGTTAGTACCACTGGTACCACAGGTACCACTGGTACCACAGGTACCACTGGTACCACAGGTACCACTGGTACTACTGGTACTACCACTGTACCACTGGTACCTGTGGTACTACCACTGTTATTGACTCTGAGAGTGAAGATGGAAGTGCTACTGATATTGACTCTGTGAGTACCACTGTTAGTACCACTGATACCACAGGTACCACTGGTACTACTGGTACTACCACTGTACCACTGGTACCTGTGGTACTACCACTGTTATTGACTCTGAGAGTGAAGATGGAAGTGCTACTGATATTGACTCTGTGAGTACCACTGTTAGTACCACTGATACCACTGTTAGTACCACTGATACCACCGTTAGTACCACTGGTACCACAGGTACCACTGGTACCACTGGTACTACCACTGTACCACTGGTACCTGTGGTACTACCACTGTTATTGACTCTGAGAGTGAAGATGGAAGTGCTACTGATATTGACTCTGTGAGTACCACTGTTAGTACCACTGATACCACTGTTAGTACCACTGATACCACAGGTACCACAGGTACCACTGGTACTACCACTGTACCACTGGTACCTGTGGTACTACCACTGTTATTGACTCTGAGAGTGAAGATGGAAGTGCTACTGATATTGACTCTGTGAGTACCACTGGTACCACAGGTACCACTGGTACCACTGGTACTACTGGTACTACCACTGTACCACTGGTACCTGTGGTACTACCACTGTTATTGACTCTGAGAGTGAAGATGGAAGTGCTACTGATATTGACTCTGTGAGTACCACTGTTAGTACCACTGATACCACAGGTACCACTGGTACTACTGGTACTACCACTGTACCACTGGTACCTGTGGTACTACCACTGTTATTGACTCTGAGAGTGAAGATGGAAGTGCTACTGATATTGACTCTGTGAGTACCACTGGTACCACAGGTACCACTGGTACCACTGGTACTACTGGTACTACCACTGTACCACTGGTACCTGTGGTACTACCACTGTTATTGACTCTGAGAGTGAAGATGGAAGTGCTACTGATATTGACTCTGTGAGTACCACTGTTAGTACCACTGATACCACTGTTAGTACCACTGATACCACAGGTACCACTGATACCACTGTTAGTACCACTGATACCACAGGTACCACTGGTACTACTGGTACTACCACTGTACCACTGGTACCTGTGGTACTACCACTGTTATTGACTCTGAGAGTGAAGATGGAAGTGCTACTGATATTGACTCTGTGAGTACCACTGTTAGTACCACTAATACCACTGTTAGTACCACTGATACCACAGGTACCACTGGTACTACTGGTACTACCACTGTACCACTGGTACCTGTGGTACTACCACTGTTATTGACTCTGAGAGTGAAGATGGAAGTGCTACTGATATTGACTCTGTGAGTACCACTGATACCACTGTTAGTACCACAGGTACCACTGGTACTACTGGTACTACCACTGTACCACTGGTACCTGTGGTACTACCACTGTTATTGACTCTGAGAGTGAAGATGGAAGTGCTACTGATATTGACTCTGTGAGTACCACTGTTAGTACCACTGGTACCACAGGTACCACTGGTACTACTGGTACTACCACTGTACCACTGGTACCTGTGGTACTACCACTGTTATTGACTCTGAGAGTGAAGATGGAAGTGCTACTGATATTGACTCTGTGAGTACCACTGGTACTACTGGTACTACCACTGTACCACTGGTACCTGTGGTACTACCACTGTTATTGACTCTGAGAGTGAAGATGGAAGTGCTACTGATATTGACTCTGTGAGTACCACTGTTAGTACCACTGGTACCACAGGTACCACTGGTACTACTGGTACTACCACTGATACCACTGGTACCTGTGGTGCCACTGGTACTTCTGGTACCACTGATACCTGTGGTGCCACTGATACCTGTGGTACCACCGATACCTGTGGTACCACTGATACCTGTGGTGCCACTGATACCTGTGGTGCCACTGATACCTGTGGTACCACCGATACCTGTGGTACCACTGATACCTGTGGTGCCACTGATACCTGTGGTCCCACTGATACCTGTGGTACCACTGATTCCTGTGGTGCCACTGATACCTGTGGTACCACTGATACCTGTGTCACTGATGCCTGTGGTACCACTGATACCTGTGGTGCCACTGATACCTCTGGTACCACTGATACCTGTGGTGCCACTGATACCTGTGGTGCCACTGATACCTGTGGTACCACTGATACCTGTGGTGCCACTGACACCTGTGGTACCACTGATACCTGTGTCACTGATGCCTGTGGTACCAATGATACCTGTGGTGCCACTGATACCTGTGGTACCACTGATACCTGTGTCACTGATACCTGTGGTACCACTGATACCTGTGGTGCCACTGATACCTGTGGCGCCACTGATACCTGTGATACCACTGATACCTGTGGTACTACTGATACCACTGGTACCTGTGGTACCACTGATACCACTGGTACTACTACTGGTATCTCAGGTACCACTGGTGTTACTAGTATCATTGGTGTTACTGGTTCCAATGAGTACCATTGGTACCACCGATTCCACTATCATTGGTATTACTACCACTGGTATCACTAGTACCAGTGATACCACTACCACTGGTATCACTAGTACCACTGATTCCACTACCAGTGGTATTACTACCACTGGTATCACTAATGCCACTGATACCAGTGGTAAGTGGTATCACTGGTACTTCTGATACTGGTATCATTATTACTCTACTACCACTGGTATCATTATTACTCTACTACCACTGGTATCATTATTACTCTACTACCACTGGTATCATTATTACTCTACTACCACTGGTATCATTATTACTCTACTACCACTGGTATCATTATTACTCTACTACCACTGGTATCATTATTACTCATCTCTACTACCACTGGTATCATTATTACTCATCTCTACTACCACTGGTATCATTATTACTCTACTACCACTGGTATCATTATTACTCTACTACCACTGGTATCATTATTACTCTACTACCACTGGTATCATTATTACTCATCTCTACTACCACTGGTATCATTATTACTCATCTCTACTACCACTGGTATCATTATTACTCATCTCTACTACCACTGGTATCATTATTACTCATCTCTACTACCACTGGTATCATTATTACTCATCTCTACTACCACTGGTATCATTATTACTCATCTCTACTACCACTGGTATCATTATTACTCATCTCTACTACCACTGGTATCATTATTACTCATCTCTACTACCACTGGTATCATTATTACTCATCTCTACTACCACTGGTATCATTATTACTCTACTACCACTGGTATCATTATTACTCATCTCTCCTACCACTGGTATCATTATTACTCATCTCTACTACCACTGGTATCATTATTACTTATCACTACTACCACTGGTATCATTATTACTCATCTCTACTACCACTGTTATCATTATTACTCATCTCTCCTACCACTGGTATCATTATTACTCATCTCTACTACCACTTGTATCATTATTACTCATCTCTACTACCACTGGTATCATTATTACTTATCACTACTACCACTGGTATCATTATTACTCATCTCTACTACCACTGGTATCATTATTACTCATCTCTCCTACCACTGGTATCATTATTACTCATCTCTACTACCACTGGTATCATTATTACTTATCACTACTACCACTGGTATCATTATTACTTATCACTACTACCACTGGTATCATTATTACTCATCTCTCCTACCACTGGTATCATTATTACTCGTATCTACTACCACTGGTATCATTATTACTTATCACTACTACCACTGGTATCACTATTACTCATCTCTACTACCACTGGTATCATTATTACTCATCTCTACTACCACTGGTATCATTATTACTCATCTGTACTACCACTGGTATCATTATTACTTGTCTCTACTACGACAGTTACCATAATACAAGACACAAACACTCTACGATATCCGTTGTCACGTCATCACGCAACATTAACCAGACAAACACTATACTTAATACCTACCAATTACTCAAAAGCCACTCAAGAAACTTGTGTATAATTTAAGACTGCTTCGCTCTTTGATCATGAACTTCAAGCTTAAAATTGCTTCAGTTTTATTGTTTTAAATTGTAATGCTTCGTATTGTAAATTGTTTTAACGTTCTTATTTACAGTATAGTGGATGAATGAGCAGAAGTGCCCTCACTTGCCCAGAGACACAGCCAGACTGACTCATGAACACGCGAGTGGCCTGTGGGCAGGCAGATTGACGCATCCCATACGGCCACTAAGCAAAATAACGGCCGATAACCGGAAGCCCAAATACCAGCCGATAACCAAGTTGGCCGATAGGTGGAACGGCCAGTAACCGAGGGGTTATCGGCTGTTCCTCTTATCAACCAACTCGGTATCTGCCATTATTTCGCTTATTGGCCTGCCTGCCAGCCGCTCGCGTGTTCGTGAATCAGTCTGGCTGTGTCTCCGGGTCATGGACCCAGTCAGACCTCAGGTGTGGCTCCTGAACCCAGCCAGACCTCGGGTGTGGCTCCCAGACCCAGTCAGACCTCAGGTGTGGCTCCCAGACCCAGCCAGACCTCAGGTGTGGCTTCCAGACCCAGCCAAACCTCAGGTGTGGCTCCCAGACCCAGTCAGACCTCAGGTTTGGCTCCCAGACCCAGCCAGACCTCAGGTGTAGCTCCCAGATCCAGCCAGACCTCAGGTGCAGCTCCCAGACCCAGCCAGACCTCAGGTGTGGCTCCCAGACCCAGCCAGACCTCAGGTGTGGCTCCCAGACAGAGCCAGACCTCAGGTGTGGCTCCCAGACCCAGCCAGTGTTCTTATGTTGTTATCACTACATTAATGTGGCTAATATTTTCCAGGAGTTACTGGCATTGGCCAAAAAGAAGAAGAAACGATCTGGCAGCGAGTCATCCGGCGGGTCATCCCCCAAACAAAAGTCTGCGCCACAGACTAAGGTTAAGGTTGCCTCCGACTCCGACTCTGAAACCAGCGACTCCGACTCAGACTGGGATGCTCCCAAGGGCAGAAAAAAGAAAATGGTGAGATATGACCTTAACTGTAATAGATATTTATTATGAGTAACATGGTCATCTATTTATAGATGTGTCTTGATGATAGAATTACCGACAATATGTAAAGTAAAAGGACACAAGTGCAACTAATGTGACATTTATTGTGGCAACGTTTCGCTCTCCAGGAGCTTTATCAAGCTTGATAAAGCTCCTGGAGAGCGAAACGTTGCCACAATAAATGTCACATTAGTTGCACTTGTGTCATTTTACTTTACATGTGTCTTGATGTTGAATAAATAGATGTGTCTTGATGTTGTTGAATAAATAGATGTCTTGATGTTGTTGAATAAATAGAGGTGTCTTGATGTTGTTGAATAAATAGAGGTGTCTTGATGTTGTTGAATAAATAGAGGTGTCTTGATGTTGTTGAATAAATAGAGGTGTCTTGATGTTGTTGAATAAATAGAGGTGTCTTGATGTTGAATAAATAGATGTGTCTTGATGTTGTTGAATAAATAGAGGTGTCTTGATGTTGTTGAATAAATAGAGGTGTCTTGATGTTGTTGAAAGGCTCTTGATTTAAGGAATGTGGGGCTACTCTCCTCTTTCTTGGATCAACCTTGATTAACCTCCAAACACTGAATGTTCTCCCTGTGCATTTAACATCTTCCTGTGATTATAATTAAATGTTGGATATATCGAACCTCTATAAATTGGTAACAAAATCCATTGGGTCGGTTAATTCAGGAACAGTGAACACAGTAGTGTTGTTTACTGACTATTGTTACTATCACTTTAACACCTAAACGGTCCAAACAAATCGACATTCAAATTCGTAGCTACAAAAGTAGATCTACTTTTTTTAACATATTTTCAAATGTAACAAAAAAAAATGTAGATAAAAGTTTTTTTTTTACAGGTTTTCAAATGTAAAACAAAAAAGAAGATTTACATTTTTTTACATACTTTCAGATGTTGAAAAAACGTATATATACATTTGGACCATTTAAGAGTTAAATCAATCTCTCTATCCACTACACTTGTTATTACCAGCCACCTGCTTCCCCCTATATAACTTAGGTTATAATTGTAACCATAATTTTGAAAGGGGTGGAGTGGTAAGCCAGTGGAAGGCCTCGGTCAGATGACCAAAAGCTGCTGCTGTAGGTCATCACATGACTATGATCCATGTCAGGAAACACTCGTCTTGTTTCCCGACAAACCTAGTACTCCTCCCCCCCTCCCCCTCCCCCTCCCCCTCCCCCCTCCCCCCTCCCCCCTCCCCTTCCCACTATAATTAGTTCATGAAGGAAGAAGAGAAAGTTGAGGAGTATTCCTTGATGCTGCTGCTGAAGGACTGTGCTGCTGGTGGTCTCTCTCGCGCTGCTGCTGAAGGACTGTGCTGCTGGTGGTCTCTCTCGCGCTGCTGCTGAAGGACTGTGCTGCTGGTGGTCTCTCTCGCGCTGCTGCTGAAGGACTGTGCTGCTGGTGGTCTCTCTCGCGCTGCTGCTGAAGGACTGTGCTGCTGGTGGTCTCTCTCGCGCTGCTGCTGAAGGACTGTGCTGCTGGTGGTCTCTCTCGCGCTGCTGCTGAAGGACTGTGCTGCTGGTGGTCTCTCTCGCGCTGCTGCTGAAGGACTGTGCTGCTGGTGGTCTCTCTCGCGCTGCTGCTGAAGGACTGTGCTGCTGGTGGTCTCTCTCGCGCTGCTGCTGAAGGACTGTGCTGCTGGTGGTCTCTCTCGCGCTGCTGCTGAAGGACTGTGCTGCTGGTGGTCTCTCTCGCGCTGCTGCTGAAGGACTGTGCTGCTGGTGGTCTCTCTCGCGCTGCTGCTGACCTGTCTCGTGCTGCTGGTGGTCTCTCTCGCGCTGCTGCTGACCTGTCTCGTGCTGCTGGTGGTCTCTCTCGCGCTGCTGCTGACCTGTCTCGTGCTGCTGGTGGTCTCTCTCGCGCTGCTGCTGACCTGTCTCGTGCTGCTGGTGGTCTCTCTCGCGCTTAATTACGGACATGAATAATAAATAATCAATTTAAAAATGTCAGTTAAATTCAGTAAGGTTTTAATTAAAATTAATTAAGCAAATAAAAATTTGTCGTGACCAGCTATTTAAATACTGTGATTTACTGATCATTGATAATTATTATACTTTATAATTATTATTATACTTTATAATTATTATACTTTATAATTATTATTATACTTTATAATTATTATACTTTATAATTATTATTATACTTTATAATTATTATTATACTTTATAATTATTATTATACTTTATAATTATTATTATACTTTATAATTATTATTATACTTTATAATTATTATTATACTTTAGAATTATTATTATACTTTATAATTATTATTATACTTTATAATTATTATACTTTATAATTATTGTTATACTTTATAATTATTATTATACTTTATAATTATTATACTTTATAATTATTATTATACTTTATAATTATTATTATACTTTATAATTATTATTATACTTTATAATTATTGTTATACTTTATAATTATTATTATACTTTATAATTATTATTATACTTTATAATTATTATTATACTTTATAATTACAGTGGACCCCGCATAACGATCACCTCCCAATGCGACCAATTATGTAAGTGTATTTATGTAAGTGCGTTTGTATGTGTATGTTTGGGGGTCTGAAATGGACTAATCTACTTCACAATATTCCTTATGGGAACAAATTCGGTCAGTACTGGCACCTGAACATACTTCTGGAGTGGAAAAATATCGTTAACCGCGGGTCCACTGTATTGTTATACTTTATAATTATTGTTACACTTTATAATTATTCCTGTGTAGACCAGTCACACTGAAACACCTGCACCATAATACAGTACACATTTATATAAGGTTTATTTTGTCGTCAGGGTAAAGGTGGCAGCAAGACTAGGAACAAGCGAGCGGTGGTTGCAAGAGACAGTGACTCCGATGAAAGTCGACCAGCGAAGGCTAGCGACTCGGAGACAGAAGAAGGTGAGTCTTTATATTGCTTAACTTCTATCTACTTGATTTAAATTTTCTCATGATTGAGCTTCTGTACAACAAAATTTGTGCTGCTTGACTCACAGTGGGGTTATGTTTCATGAAACCGATGTAAGTAGAAAATACCCAGGACTTGAGTCCTGGAGGTGGGAAGTACAGTGCCTGTACTCTGAAGGATGGGTGGAGGTGGGAAGTACAGTGCCTGTACTCTGAAGGATGGGTGGAGGTGGGAAGTACAGTGCCTGTACTCTGAAGGATGGGTGGAGGTGGGAAGTACAGTGCCTGTACTCTGAAGGATGGGTGGAGGTGGGAAGTACAGTGCCTGTACGCTGAAGGATGGGTGGAGGTGGGAAGTACAGTGTCTGTACTCTGAAGGATGGGTGGAGGTGGGAAGTACAGTGCCTGTACTCTGAAGGATGGGTGGAGGTGGGAAGTACAGTGCCTGTACTCTGAAGGATGGGTGGAGGTGGGAAGTACAGTGCCTGTACGCTGAAGGATGGGTGGAGGTGGGAAGTACAGTGTCTGTACTCTGAAGGATGAGTGGAGGTGGGAAGTACAGTGCCTGTACTCTGAAGGATGGGTGGAGGTGGGAAGTACAGTGCCTGTACTCTGAAGGATGAGTGGAGGTGGGAAGTACAGTGCCTGTACTCTGAAGGATGGGTGGAGGTGGGAAGTACAGTGCCTGTACGCTGAAGGATGGGTGGAGGTGGGAAGTACAGTGCCTGTACTCTGAAGGATGGGTGGAGGTGGGAAGTACAGTGCCTGTACTCTGAAGGATGGGTGGAGGTGGGAAGTACAGTGCCTGTACGCTGAAGGATGGGTGGAGGTGGGAAGTACAGTGTCTGTACTCTGAAGGATGAGTGGAGGTGGGAAGTACAGTGCCTGTACTCTGAAGGATGGGTGGAGGTGGGAAGTACAGTGCCTGTACTCTGAAGGATGAGTGGAGGTGGGAAGTACAGTGCCTGTACTCTGAAGGATGGGTGGAGGTGGGAAGTACAGTGCCTGTACGCTGAAGGATGGGTGGAGGTGGGAAGTACAGTGCCTGTACTCTGAAGGATGGGTGGAGGTGGGAAGTACAGTGCCTGTACTCTGAAGGATGGGTGGAGGTGGGAAGTACAGTGCCTGTACTCTGAAGGATGGGTGGAGGTGGGAAGTACAGTGCCTGTACTCTGAAGGATGGGTGGAGGTGGGAAGTACAGTGCCTGTACTCTGAAGGATGAGTGGAGGTGGGAAGTACAGTGCCTGTACTCTGAAGGATGGGTGGAGGTGGGAAGTACAGTGCCTGTACTCTGAAGGATGGGTGGAGGTGGGAAGTACAGTGCCTGTACTCTGAAGGATGGGTGGAGGTGGGAAGTACAGTGTCTGTACGCTGAAGGATGGGTAGAGGTGGGAAGTACAGTGCCTGTACTCTGAAGGATGGGTGGAGGTGGGAAGTACAGTGCCTGTACTCTGAAGGATGGGTGGAGGTGGGAAGTACAGTGCCTGTACTCTGAAGGATGGGTGGAGGTGGGAAGTACAGTGTCTGTACTCTGAAGGATGGGTGGAGGTGGGAAGTACAGTGTCTGTACGCTGAAGGATGGGTGGAGGTGGGAAGTACAGTGCCTGTACTCTGAAGGATGGGTGGAGGTGGGAAGTACAGTGCCTGTACTCTGAAGGATGAGTGGACATTGATAGTGTGAATGATGGTGGAAGTTTCTTTCTCAGGTCACCCGGCCTCAGTGGGAGACGGCCAGCATGATAAAAAAAAAAGACAAATGAGTAAATAAATAACTACTGTCACAGAATAAGCAAATAAATAATTACTGTTACTAATTAAATACCATTTTTGAAAAGTAAATAGATGAATACAAATAAGTTTTAGAGTTTTATGGCACCATTGGTAAAGTTGAAACATGGTAAAACAAGGAACATTGGTAAAGTTGAAACATGGTAAAACAAGGAACATTGGTAAAGTTGAAACATGGTAAAACAAGGAACATTGGTAAAGTTGAAACATGGTAAAACAAGGAACATTGGTACAGTT
Organism: Cherax quadricarinatus; assembly: GCF_038502225.1. Taxonomy (NCBI): domain Eukaryota; kingdom Metazoa; phylum Arthropoda; class Malacostraca; order Decapoda; family Parastacidae; genus Cherax; species Cherax quadricarinatus. The sequence continues at coordinate 185,541 of NW_027195084.1, forward strand.
GAAACATGGTAAAACAAGGAACATTCATAAGTCGTATAAGTTCATACACACAGTTGAAACATGGTAAAACAAGGAACATTCATAAGTCGTATAAGTTCATACACACAGTTGAAACATGGTAAAACAAGGAACATTCATAAGTCGTATAAGTTCATACACACAGTTGAAACATGGTAAAACAAGGAACATTCATAAGTCGTCTAAGTTCATACACACAGTTGAAACATGGTAAAACAAGGAACATTCATAAGTCGTCTAAGTTCATACACACAGTTGAAACATGGTAAAACAAGGAACATTCATAAGTCGTATAAGTTCATACACACCACAGAATAATACTTTTTATTCATCTTTGACAGAGTTTCTTACCTGTAATAAATCAATGATTTCTTTTAATGAAAATTATAAATATAGTTGGGACACTGTATGGGCAGTGTTGTTGCAGTTGCTGAGATGCCTAAATATAATACCCTATTTTTGTGTATCTTTCTCTTGAAGACAAACAAGATCTTCAGTGGACAAGTTTAAGTCGTACAGTCATAACTCCACTTCTCAGTATTCTACAATTTAAATGTAGGTTTTCATTTCCAGTAAGAGTGTAGTGTATTATGTTTGTTACTACATTTGTATATACTGTACAGGTGAAGTGTCGGACAGCAACAGCAGTGATTCTGAAGTCGACCTGGACGAAGAGTTTGATGATGGACTTGACGAGAACATGATTGGCGATGAGGAAGACAGGGCGCGCCTGGAACAAATGACCGAGAAAGAGCGCGAACAGGAGATTTACAACAGAATTGAGAAGAGAGAAGTTTTACGCACCCGTTTTGAGATAGAAAAAAAGCTGAAGCTTGCCAAGAAGAAAGAACAGAAAAAGAGAAAAGAAAAAGAAGGTGACAAGCCAAAGGTTAGTCAGAATTTAAGATAATTTAAGGTAATTTAAGATATCAGATGTAACAATTTGCTTCTTTCCTTGTGATAACCCCCACACTGGGCAAGTAGAATCCTTCCTCTGTGTGTCATAACAGGCAACTAAAATGCTGCCACCAATAGGTTAGTAACCCCTTCTCCTGTGTAAATTACTAAATGTCAGAAGAAATGTTTCTTCTTCTATGGGTCACCCTGCCTGGGTGGGAGACAGCCAGTATGTTGAAAAAAGAAGAAAAATCCTCCACACTTCACTTGTGGCAAGACAGTTACCAGATTATAATGTCTTTGAATGGATGATTATCAGAGTGTTTTCTTCTGAGTCTCTCTACCGTCATGTGAGACGGCCAATTTGGGAAGTTTTCAAAAATGATCTTTTGTGCAGCACCAACATTATTCTCTCATATTTAATCTTAACAGCGAGTGATTACACATTAATGTAAGAACGTTTTTGCTCAATTATTATGCAAATTTTTGTGATTAAGGTTCTATATTATAAGTAAAACACATTGAAGCCCGATCACATATTGATATGTACAATGTTGTGATGTGTGAGGAATGTATTACAGTAATTAATGAGAATTATTTAACATTTTGTAATTAATATGACTTCAATAATATAGTGTACAAAGTAGCAGCCACAGGTACTGCAGGTACAAAGTAGCAGCCACAGGTACTGCAGGTACAAAGTAGCAGCCACAGGTACTGCAGGTACAAAGTAGCAGCCACAGGTACTGCAGGTACAAAGTAGCAGCCACAGGTACTGCAGGTACAAAGTAGCAGCCACAGGTACTGCAGGTACAAAGTAGCTTCAGTCTACTGCATAAAATCATCCAGTCAATTATAAAACCCTTTAACAGTAATAAAACCCTTTAATAATAATACCGTATAGTAGCCAATTACTGATGGAATGTCCAGGTAGAATTACGACTACGGTTTAAGGGGTCTTTTTCATATCACCTTTTATTTCATTGTAACTGTTTACATAATACATTTGTTTGAACTTCCATATTAGATTAGTAAGTATTGAAGTGTATCATTTAGTTAGTTCTTTTGTTATTAGTTCTTGTCTGAATTGTTTTTCATGTGGATGTTTTTTATCGATGGATTCAAATTAAAATGTATTCTGTGTCTTATTTTCTTAATTCAGGAGAAAAAACAGCCAGTGTTGACTGACAGGAAGAAAACACTAGAGGAGAGGGCGGGAAGGAACGATAAATTTGCCGCTCTAAAAGCAAAGCGAGAAAATAAAATTCAGAAAGGTAGGCAAAATTTATGTCTTGGTAATTTGTTTACTAATAAGATTGTCTTAGTTTTATATACATAACTTTTAGCAACCTTCAAGGGTGAAGGATTTGTGTTCCAAGGTAATGGAGCTGCTCTCCTTTTTCTTGGATCAAACATGATTGACTTCCATTCCCCAAGTGCTATATGATCCCTTATGTATTTAATATTTCCTATGTTGACTTTAACACTTAAACGGTCCAAACAGATCGACGTTCAAATTCGTAGCTACAAAAGTAGATCTACTTTTTTTTACATATTTTCAAATATAACAAAAAAATGTTTATAAAAGTTTTTTTTTACAAGTTTTCAAATGTAAAACAAAAAAGAAGATCTACATTTTTTTACATACTTTCAAATGTTGAAAAAACGTATATATACGTTTGGACCATTTAAAGGTTAATAATACAGTGGACCCCCGGTTAACGATATTTTTTCACTCCAGAAGTATGTTCAGGTGCCAGTACTGACCGAATTTGTTCCCATAAGGAATATTGTGAAGTAGATTAGTCCATTTCAGACCCCCAAACATACACGTACAAACGTACTTACATAAATACACTTACATAATTGGTCGCATTGGGAGGTGATCGTTATGCGGGAGTCCACTGTAATAGTAACAATGTATTATGTTAGGAGTAACAATATTATTTTAGTAAGTAGATCAGCTTTAAAAATAGTTTTCCATTGCATTTATAAATATAGTTAAACCAAATTCACTGATTCTCTTGAAGGGCTCTTGATTCAAGGAGGTAGTGAGTACAGTGCCTGTACTCTGAAGGAGGGGTGGTGATAGCATAATTCTGGAGGTAGTGAGTACAGTGCCTGTACTCTGAAGGAGGGGTGGTGATAGCACAGTTCTGGAGGTAGTGAGTACAGTGCCTGTACTCTGAAGGAGGGGTGGTGATAGCACAGTTCTGGAGGTAGTGAGTACAGTGCCTGTACTCTGTCAGTTTACCTTGGTGAGAGATGGCCAGTGTGCTAAAAAAAAAGCGCTGGATGTGATATAATAGATAGTAAGCTTTCAACTGGTTGTAAGGTGTCACAGCTGATGCAGTGATAATGGCCATGGTTAGCTTTATATGTACAGTGGACCCCCGGTTTACCATCACCTCCCAATGCAACCAATTATGTAAGTGTATTTATGTAAGTGCGTTTGTATGTGTATGTTTGGGGGTCTGAAATGGACTAATCTAATTCACAATATTCCTTATGGGAACAAATTCGGTCAGTACTGGCACCTGAACATACTTCTGGAATGAAATAATATCGTAAACCGGGGGTCCACTGTATATGGTAATTAAGGTTAGCTGCATTGCAAAGAATTTTCAATAGAGAAGCATATCACCGGCACGTCGGACTTGAGTCTTGGAGGTGGGAAGTACAGTGCCTGCACTCTGAAGGAGGGGTGTTAATGTTGCAGTTTTATAGCTGTAGTGTAAATGCACCTCTGGCAAGACAGTGATGGAGTGAATGATGATGAAAGTTTTTCTTTTTCGGGCCATCCTGCCTTGGTGGGAAACGGCCAGTGTGTTAATAAAATAACAATAAAAATAATAGCACATCACACTCGGTTATCGTTTTATAATGAACTGCTACAAATTTTAAGCCATTTGTTACATCATTACCCTTGATAGAGTAAGTGTCTTGATGCTAATTAAGTGTTCTTGATCCCAAGATAAAGTGAGTTTATCTGCCGCCCCTGTCTTGTATTACCCTCATGTTGTAATGTTTCACCGTACTCGTAATAATGTTACTTTACTAATTATGTCTTTACTGTTTTAGCTGAAGAGGAGAGACAAAAGAAAGAAAAGGAAGCAGAAGAGAAGAGAAGAAAAGAGGAAGAAAAGGAGAGATCGATGGACTCGGACTCTAATAATGAAGGAAAATCTAAGCACAAACTTAAGGTGAAGCTTAATACATTGTTTTAAACACTTTAAATAACGACTCTTAATTAAGTTGCCTAACCAGGTGTTCCTAGACACTGTATAATACATAGTAACTAGCTAGTGAATAACACTGATCCTACTAGGTAGTGAATAATAACACTGGACCTACTAGGTAGTGAATAATAACACTGATCCTACTAGGTAGTGAATAATAACACTGATCCTACTAGGTAGTGAATAATAACACTGATCCTACTAGGTAGTGAATAATAACACTGATCCTACTAGGTAGTGAATAATAACACTGGACCTACTAGGTAGTGAATAATAACACTGATCCTACTAGGTAGTGAATAATAACACTGGACCTACTAGGTAGTGAATAATAACACTGATCCTACTAGGTAGTGAATAATAACACTGGACCTACTAGGTAGTGAATAACACTGGACCTACTAGGTAGTGAATAATAACACTGGACCTACTAGGTAGTGAATAATAACACTGATCCTACTAGGTAGTGAATAATAACACTGGACCTACTAGGTAGTGAATAATAACACTGATCCTACTAGGTAGTGAATAATAACACTGGACCTACTAGGTAGTGAATAATAACACTGATCCTACTAGGTAGTGAATAATAACACTGGACCTACTAGGTAGTGAATAATAACACTGGACCTACTAGGTAGTGAATAATAACACTGGACCTACTAGGTAGTGAATAATAACACTGGACCTACTAGGTAGTGAATAATAACACTGATCCTACTAGGTAGTGAATAATAACACTGATCCTACTAGGTAGTGAATAATAACACTGGACCTACTAGGTAGTGAATAATAACACTGATCCTACTAGGTAGTGAATAATAACACTGGACCTACTAGGTAGTGAATAATAACACTGGACCTACTAGGTAGTGAATAATAACACTGGACCTACTAGGTAGTGAATAATAACACTGGACCTACTAGGTAGTGAATAATAACACTGATCCTACTAGGTAGTGAATAATAACACTGGACCTACTAGGTGGTGAATAATAACACTGGACCTACTAGGTAGTGAATAATAACACTGGACCTACTAGGTAGTGAATAATAACACTGGACCTACTAGGTAGTGAATAATAACACTGGACCTACTAGGTAGTGAATAATAACACTGGACCTACTAGGTAGTGAATAATAACACTGGACCTACTAGGTAGTGAATAATAACACTGGACCTACTAGGTAGTGAATAATAACACTGGACCTACTAGGTAGTGAATAATAACACTGGACCTACTAGGTAGGTCCTCAACTTTCTCTACATCCTCCTCTACTTTCTCTACATAAAGAATCATAATTTATTTCTTAATATTTCAGGCATCGGAAGTATTCAGCTCGGACGACAGTGGATCTGAAAGCGATAAATCGACAAAATCTGAAAAATCAACGAAGCGCCGTTCCTCCTCCTCGTCATCGTCTTCCTCTTCCGACAGTGATAGTGATTCTGGCAGGTACGGAATGAGTGATAGTGAAAATTATTTTTTCTTTGTTGAGTCACTGTACCTCAGTGTAGGAGGCCAGAGCATTCCAAAAACAAAGATGGTCTTCAAAGTTGTTGGATTTCCTTGTTGTACTTTATGGTGGAAGAAATATCTGGAGTGATGAAAGGAGGAGGAGGTGCGGGCATATTTGTAGTTCTGAACTGTGGTATTGGTGCCCCTCTGGCAAGACAGTGATGGAGTGAGTAATACCTGGAGTTTACCTGGAGAGAGTTTTGGGGTCAACGCCCCACGGCTTGGTCTGAGACCAGGCCTTGTGGTGGATCAGGGTCTGATCAACCAGGCTGTTACTGCTGGCCGGACACAAATTGACGTATGAACTACAGCCCGGCTGGTCAGGCACTGACTTTAGATGCCTGTCCACTGGTGAGTTTCTTCTTTCTGGGTCACCTTGCCTCAGTGGGGTCACCCTGCCTCAGTGGGGTCACCCTGCCTCAGTGGGGTCACCCTGCCTCAGTGGGGTCACCCTGCCTCAGTGGGGTCACCCTGCCTCAGTGGGGTCACCCTGCCTCAGTGGGGTCACCCTGCCTCAGTGGGGTCACCCTGCCTCAGTGGGGTCACCCTGCCTCAGTGGGGTCACCCTGCCTCAGTGGGGTCACCCTGCCTCAGTGGGGTCACCCTGCCTCAGTGGGGTCACCCTGCCTCAGTGGGAGACAGCCAATGTGTTAAAAAAAATATTTTTAATGTATGAGAAGCCTTTGTATATTGTGTAATTTATCTTAACTATTAAATGCTGTCCAGTATTTAAAATGGAAAAAGGAAAAAAATCAGTTCACAGATGAACATTTTTTTTGTATTTTAAAATACTGAGGATAACATTGATAGAGAATTATGGGTAGTTTGATTTTTTACAAACTTTTGAAAGACTGGAAACAAAGAGCATGATACAGACTCTTCCCTCTACATGTGGCTCTTACATACCCACAACCTTTGTTCAAGTATGTCTTGTAATGTGAAATATACCAGGGAACAGGTGGGGGTTGAACCATGGCAAGTGAATCCTGAAACTTAATATATCAGGGAACAGGTGGGGGTTGAACCATAGCAAGTGAGTCCTGAAACTTAATATATCAGGGAACAGGTGGGGGTTGAACCATGGCAAGTGAGTCCTGAAACTTAATATATCAGGGAACAGGTGGGGGTTGAACCATGGCAAGTGAGTCCTGAAACTTAATATATCAGGGAACAGGTGGGGGTTGAACCATAGCAAGTGAGTCCTGAAACTTAATATATCAGGGAACAGGTGGGGGTTGAACCATGGCAAGTGAGTCCTGAAACTTAATATATCAGGGAACAGGTGGGGGTTGAACCATGGCAAGTGAGTCCTGAAACTTAATATATCAGGGAACAGGTGGGGGTTGAACCATAGCAAGTGATTCCTGAAACTTAATATATCAGGGAACAGGTGGGGGTTGAACCATGGCAAGTGAGTCCTGAAACTTAATATATTAGGGAACAGGTGGGGGTTGAACCATAGCAAGTGAGTCCTGAAACTTAATATATCAGGGAACAGGTGGGGGTTGAACCATAGCAAGTGAGTCCTGAAACTTAATATATCAGGGAACAGGTGGGGGTTGAACCATGGCAAGTGAGTCCTGAAACTTAATATATCAGGGAACAGGTGGGGGTTGAACCATGGCAAGTGAGTCCTGAAACTTAATATATCAGGGAACAGGTGGGGGTTGAACCATAGCAAGTGAGTCCTGAAACTTAATATATCAGGGAACAGGTGGGGGTTGAACCATAGCAAGTGATTCCTGAAACTTAATATATCAGGGAACAGGTGGGGGTTGAACCATGGCAAGTGAGTCCTGAAACTTAATATATTAGGGAACAGGTGGGGGTTGAACCATAGCAAGTGAGTCCTGAAACTTAATATATCAGGGAACAGGTGGGGGTTGAACCATGGCAAGTGAGTCCTGAAACTTAATATATCAGGGAACAGGTGGGGGTTGAACCATGGCAAGTGAGTCCTGAAACTTAATATATCAGGGAACAGGTGGGGGTTGAACCATAGCAAGTGAGTCCTGAAACTTAATATATCAGGGAACAGGTGGGGGTTGAACCATGGCAAGTGAGTCCTGAAACTTAATATATCAGGGAACAGGTGGGGGTTGAACCATGGCAAGTGAGTCCTGAAACTTAATATATCAGGGAACAGGTGGGGGTTGAACCATGGCAAGTGAATCCTGAAACTTAATATATCAGGGAACAGGTGGGGTTTGAACCATAGCAAGTGAGTCCTGAAACTTAATATATCAGGGAACAGGTGGGGGTTGAACCATGGCAAGTGAGTCCTGAAACTTAATATATCAGGGAACAGGTGGGGGTTGAACCATGTCAAGTGAGTCCTGAAACTTAATATATCAGGGAACAGGTGGGGGTTGAACCATGGCAAGTGAGTCCTGAAACTTAATATATCAGGGAACAGGTGGGGGTTGAACCATGGCAAGTGAGTCCTGAAACTTAATATATCAGGAAACAGGTGGGGGTTGAACCATGGCAAGTGAGTCCTGAAACTTAATATATCAGGGAACAGGTGGGGGTTGAACCATGGCAAGTGAGTCCTGAAACTTAATATATCAGGGAACAGGTGGGGGTTGAACCATAGCAAGTGAGTCCTGAAACTTAATATATCAGGGAACAGGTGGGGGTTGAACCATGGCAAGTGAATCCTGAAACTTAATATATCAGGGAACAGGTGGGGGTTGAACCATAGCAAGTGAGTCCTGAAACTTAATATATCAGGGAACAGGTGGGGGTTGAACCATGGCAAGTGAGTCCTGAAACTTAATATATCAGGGAACAGGTGGGGGTTGAACCATGGCAAGTGAGTCCTGAAACTCACAGGCCAGTGTGTGTGTTATTACAATTTACAATTTCATGAATCTGAAACATATCTTCCAGAGGCTTTCATTACACCAGTCTGTACGTGCCTGAGAAAAACTCGTTCCTAACGTGTCAAAAACAACAGTCTAATATGCATTTATGAACGAGCTGACATTATTTATACAATTATTACAATATTGCAGTAGTTCTACATAACAGGAAATCTTCTATTTTTTGTGTGTGAATAAAAATTCAAAATGGAAAACAAGTGTAATACAGTGGACCCCCGCATAACGATCAGCTCCCAACGCGACCAATTATGTAAGTGTATTTTTGTAAGTGCTTTTGTAGGTGTATTTTTGGGGGTCTGAAACGGACTAATCTACTTCACAATATCTCTTATGGGAACAAATTCAGTCTGTAACGGCACCCAAACAGACTTTTGGATTGAAATAATATTGTTATGCGGGGTCCACTGTATAGGAGAGGCCTGGGGACATGACTAATTAAGAGAGAAAATGTTGTTTTAGTGCCAGCAATGTCTATATTATTGATTCTGGGGTCTGGCTTCGCAGATAAAGTACTGTGTACTCTGATGCCGAGTTTGCAGGTTCGAGTCCTGCTGTGGACATAGAGATAATGTTTGTTTGTATATATAAATTTGTATGGTTTTGGACACTGATGGTCCAGAACCATACAAATTTACAAGCAGGAATTTGAAATTCCTACAGCATTGTATTTACCAACAAACTGTACGTCACTTATCCAACCAAGAAATATTGCACTCTCTACAGGCAGAAAAGCAGTAATCTGGAAAGGTTTTGGAACCAAAGGTTCCAGAAAATTGATGTTGTACCTGTATATATACACACGCATGCATGCATGCACACATGTGCGCACACACGTGCACACACGTGCACACACACACACATGTACACACACACACACACATGTACGCACACACACACACATGTACGCACACACACACACATGTACGCACACACACATGTATGCGCACACACACATGTACGCACACACACACACACACACACACACACACACACACACACACACACACACACACACACACGCACGCACGCACGCACGCATGCACGCGCACACACACACGCACGCACGCATGCACGCACAAGAAAGAATCAATGAGAAGTCCCCAGACATCATAGCAGTTACAGAAACAAAACTCATGGAGACAATAACAGATGCAATCTTCCCACAAGGATACCAGATCATGAGGAAAGATAGAAGGGGTAGGGGGGGAGGTGGGGTTGCTCTGCTCGTAAAAAACAGATGGAAATTCGAGAAAATGGAAGGAATAGATGAGACAGGAGAAAGAGACTACATAGCAGGTACACTTCAGTCTGGGGAACACAAAGTGGTCATTGCAGTGATGTATAATCCACCACAGAACTGCAGGAGGCCAAGAGAGGAATATGAAGAGAGCAACAGAGCAATGGTGGACACACTTGCTGAGGTGGCAAGAAGAGCTCACTCCAGCAGAGCAAAGTTGCTGGTTATGGGGGATTTCAACCACAGGGAGATTGACTGGGAAAACCTGGAGCCACATGGGGGTCCCGAAACATGGAGAGCCAGGATGTTGGACGTGGTGCTGGAAAACCTCATGCACCAACATGTTAAGGACACTACCAGAGTGAGAGGGGAGGATGAACCAGCAAGATTGGACCTTGTGTTCACCCTGGGCAGCTCAGACATTGAGGATATCAAGTATGAGAGTCCCCTAGGAGCTAGCGACCACGTGGTTCTGTGCTTTGAATACATAGTAGAGCTGCAAGTGGAGAGAATAACAGGAGTAGAATGGGAAAAGCCTGACTATAAAAGAGGGGACTACATAGGGTTGAAGAACTTCATGCGGGAGGTCCAGTGGGACAGAGAACTGGCAGGAAAGCCAGTAAATGAAATGATGGAATATGTAGCAACAAAATGCAAGGAGGCAGTGGAAAGGTTCATTCCCAAGGGCAACAGTAACAACGGGAAGACCAGAACAAGCCCCTGGTTTACCCGACGGTGTAAGGAGGCAAAAACAAAGTGCAATAGAGAATGGAAAAAGTACAGAAGGCAGAGAACACACGAAAATAGGGAGATCAGTCGCAGAGCCAGGAATGAGTACGCACAGGTAAGGAGGGAGGCCCAGCGACAGTATGAAAATGACATAGCATCGAGAATCAAGACTGACCCGAAACTGTTGTATAGCCACATCAGGAGGAAGACAACAGTCAAAGACCAGGTGATCAGATTAAGGACAGAAGGTGGAGAACTCACAAGAAATGATCAGGAGGTATGTGAGGAGCTGAACAGGAGATTTAAGGAAGTTTTTACAGTAGAGACAGGAAGGGCTGTGGGAAGACAGCACAGAAGGGAACATCAAGAGGGAATATACCAACAAGTGTTGGATGACATACGAACAACTGAGGAGGAGGTGAAGAAGCTCTTAAGTGACCTTGACACCTCAAAGGCGATGGGACCGGACAACATCTCCCCATGGGTCCTTAGAGAAGGAGCAGAGATGCTGTGTGTGCCTCTAACCACAATCTTCAACACATCCCTTGAAACTGGGCAACTACCTGAGAAATGGAAGACAGCTAATGTAGTCCCCATATTTAAGAAAGGAAACAGAAACGAGGCACTAAACTACAGACCTGTGTCTCTGACATGTATTGTGTGCAAAGTCATGGAGAAGATTATCAGGAGGAGAGTGGTCGAACACCTGGAAAGGAACAAGATTATAAATGAAAACCAGCATGGGTTCATGGAAGGCAAATCTTGTATCACAAACCTCCTGGAGTTTTATGACAAGGTAACAGAAGTAAGACACGAGAGAGAGGGTTGGGTAGATTGCGTTTTCCTAGACTGCAGGAAGGCCTTTGACACAGTTCCCCACAAGAGATTAGTGCAGAAGCTGGAGGATCAGGCACACATAAAAGGCAGGGCACTGCAATGGATAAGGGAATACCTGACAGGGAGGCAGCAACGAGTCATGGTACGTGAAGAGGTATCACAGTGGGCGCCTGTTACGAGCGGGGTCCCACAGGGGTCAGTTCTAGGACCAGTGCTATTTTTGATATATGTGAACGACATGATGGAAGGAATAGACTCTGAAGTGTCCCTGTTCGCAGATGACGTGAAGTTGATGAGAAGAATTAAATCGGACGAGGATGAGGCAGGACTGCAAAGAGACCTGGAGAGGCTGGACATGTGGTCCAGTAACTGGCTCCTCGAATTCAATCCAGCCAAATGCAAAGTCATGAAGATTGGGGAGGGGCAAAGAAGACCGCAGACAGAATATAGGCTAGGTGGACAAAGACTACAGACCTCACTCAGGGAGAAAGACCTTGGGGTGACCATAACACCGAGTACATCACCGGAGGCACACATCAACCAAATAACCGCTGCAGCATACGGGCGCCTGGCAAACCTGAGAATAGCGTTCCGATACCTCAATAAGGAATCGTTCAAGACACTGTACACTGTGTATGTTAGGCCCATACTGGAGTATGCAGCACCAGTCTGGAACCCACACCTGGTCAAGCACGTCAAGAAGTTAGAGAAAGTACAAAGGTTTGCAACAAGGCTAGTCCCAGAGCTCAAGGGAATGTCGTACGAGGAAAGGTTAAGGGAAATCGGACTGACGACACTGGAGGACAGAAGGGTCAGGGGAGACATGATAACGACATACAAGATACTGCGGGGAATAGACAAGGTGGACAGAGATAGGATGTTCCAGAGAGGGGACACAGGGACAAGGGGTCACAACTGGAAGCTGAAGACTCAGACGAGTCACAGGGACGTTAGGAAGTATTTCTTCAGTCATAGAGTTGTCAGCAAGTGGAATAGCCTAGCAAGTGAAGTAGTGGAGGCAGGAACCATACATAGTTTTAAGAAGAGGTATGACAAAGCTCAGGAAGCAGAGAGAGAGAGGATCCAGTAGCGATCAGTGAAGAGGCGGGGCCAGGAGCTGAGTCTCGACCCCTGCAACCACAATTAGGTGAGTACAATTAGGTGAGTACACACACACACACATGCACGCACACACACACATGCACGCACACACACACATGCACACACACACACACACACATGCATGTGCACACACACAGGGTTAGTAACACACTGGTGTTTTCATGGGTTAGTAACACACTGGTGTTATTCTGGGTTAGTAACCCACTGATGTTATCCTGGGTGTAACACACTGGTGTTATCCTGGGTTAGTAACCCACTGGTGTTATCCTGGGTTAGTAACCCACTGGTGTTATCCTGGGTTAGTAACCCACTGGTGTTATCCTGGGTTAATAACACACTGATGTTATCCTGGGTTAATAACACACTGATGTTATCCTGGGTTAATAACACACTGATGTTATCCTGGGTTAATGACACACTGATGTTATCCTGGGTTAATAACCCACTGATGTTATCCTGGGTTAATAACACACTGATGTTATCCTGGGTTAATAACACACTGATGTTATCCTGGGTTAATAACCCACTGATGTTATCCTGGGTTAATGACACACTGATGTTATCCTGGGTTAATAACCCACTGATGTTATCCTGAGTTAATAACACACTGATGTTATCCTGGGTTAATAACACACTGATGTTATCCTGGGTTAATAACACACTGATGTTATCCTAGGTTAATAACACACTGATGTTATCCTGGGTTAATAACCCACTGATGTTATCCTGAGTTAATAACACTGATGTTATCCTGGGTTAATAACACACTGATGTTATCCTGGGGTAATAACACACTGATGTTATCCTGGGGTAATAACACACTGATGTTATCCTGGGTTAATAACACACTGATGTTATCCTGGGTTAATGACACACTGATGTTATCCTGGGTTAATAACACACTGATGTTATCCTGGGTTAATAACACACTGATGTTATCCTGGGTTAATAACACACTGATGTTATCCTGGGTTAATAACACACTGGTACATGTACAACTTCATACAACAACTAGCTAGCTGTATTATACATCATACAACAACTAGCTAGCTGTATTATACATCATACAACAACTAGCTAGCTGTATTATACATCATACAACAACTAGCTAGCTGTATTATACATCATACAACAACTAGTTAGCTGTATTATACATCATACAACAACTAGCTAGCTGTATTATACATCATACAACAACTAGCTAGTTGTATTATACATCATACAACAACTAGCTAGCTGTATTATACATCATACAACAACTAGATAGCTGTATTATACATCATACAACAACTAGCTAGCTGTATTATACATCATACAACAACTAGCTAGCTGTATTATACATCATACAACAACTAGCTAGCTGTATTATACATTATACAACAACTAGCTAGCTGTATTATACATCATACAACAACTAGCTAGCTGTATTATACATCATACAACAACTAGCTAGCTGCATTATACATCATTCAACAACTAGCTAGCTGTATTATACATCATACAACAACTAGCTAGCTGTATTATACATTATACAACAACTAGCTAGCTGTATTATACATTATACAACTAGCTAGCTGTATTATACATCATACAACAACTAGCTAGCTGCATTATACATCATACAACAACTAGCTAGCTGCATTATACAACATCATACAACAACTAGCTAGCTGTATTATACATCATACAACAACTAGCTAGCTAGCTGGTGGCTGGCTGATAATTGAACTAGCAATATCACACATACTACTGAGACTTATATTAAGTATTAACCAACTACTAACATGTTAGTCTTAAACCTGTACTGTTGCAATGGCTTCTCAATGTTAATATTCAAATTTATATTTTATTAACCCTTTGACTGTCGCAACCCCCAATCCTGAGGTGTCTCCTGGTGTCGCAAAATATAAAAAAAAATTATTTTTTTCTTATGAAATGGTAGAGAATCTTTTCCCGATTGTACTGACACCAAAAAAACGAAATTTGATGGAAAACTGACGGAATTATGCTCTCGCGAAGTTAGCGACCTCGGCGCTGTTTACAAATCGGCGATTTCGCCCACTTTGAGCCCTATTTTCGGCTAATTCTATTGTCCCAGTCGCCCAAACTCATAGCTATTTCTTTAGAACTCCATTTTTTCTATCGATTGAGTACAAGAAACTGCCCATTTACCGATTTCAACTACCTAATAATGTGGTCAGAAATTTGCAATTTGGCCAATTTCACGAAAACTAAAAAATATGACAATTTCAAAATAAGGTCCAGAATGAACAATGCAGACATTCCTGGCTCTAAAATAACACTTTCTTTGTTCATCAGTCATGTCTCCAGGCCCCTCTGATATTACTCTTGCTTTCTATTTTGAATTTTTATTCAAACAAAAAATAGAAGACTTACTATTATGCAGACTACTGCAATACTGTAATAATTGTATAAATAACATCAACCCATTCATGACTGCATATTAGAATGGCTAGTTGGACATTTATTGGACAATGACATCATTTGTTTACTTTTAAACATGGGCAAAAATCAAACATTTCCCGTACTTTGATCTCCATTTCCAGGTTCTTTTTATAGTAAAATCAATCAAAATCACCTCTATTTCTATAATATGTTTTCCATTCTATCAAATGAGACCAAGAAAACGAGAATACAACCATAAATACTATACGAAAATAGACCACAAAGTCGGCATTTTAATTAAAAAAAACGGTCGGAGTTTTTTTTTTCTCATTATGCACTGCATGCTCCAGGATTTTTTTTATATGGTGCACACTGACCACACAGACCCATTCTCTCACATATGTGCCTACCAGCTTTCTCCTGCTTGATTTGAAGCCGCTAGAATTTATGAGTATATATACGTCAAACACGGTACCTCGTAAGACGTATATATACGGCCGCGACAGTCAAAGGGTTAATGTAGCCAGTATAACAACCTGTAGTAACTTGAGTTTTCTTAAGTTATTTCTAGAAGAAATAACGTTGAATACGTGAGATACAGTTGATCAGTGCAACTAAACTGCAGATGTAAGGTAAAAGACACTTGTACGACAAGTGTAACATTGTTGCAGTGTTTGGCTCCCAGAGCTGTGCCAAGATGTTGCAGACAATACAAGTGCACGCAGGATAATAGAGTGAGATGTAGAGGCATAATATTATTGTTGAAGGTAGTAGTAATATAACAACTAGTACTGTTACTACCACTAATACTACTACAACAATAATATTATTCCTCTACATCTCACCCTACTATCCTCTCTATGCTTGTATTGTTTGCAACATCTTGACACAGCTCTGGAAGCCAAACACTGCAACAATAAAATATTGCACCAGTTGCACAAGCATGTTTTACCTAACTTATCGCTGGTAATATTGCCAACATTATTACAAACTTAAAAGGGTTTTGCATAAAGGAATCTTTGTGACTTATTGAATTTTGCTCAATTATTGGTGGTAATACTCAGCCCATGTGGTGAAGAAGCTCCGAAGAGAAGTGTCGGGGCGACAACGTTAAGACGACCCAGCAAGCAACATGATGCCAAGTTGATAAAGAGGGTAGAGCAAAAGATTCTACCTTCTTCTTCCTCTTGCTCTTCTCTCTCTTCCTCTTCATCTTTTAGTGATTCCAGCGACAGTGATATTGCACCTAAGAAGGCTAAACTTGGCAGGTAGTTAGCATAGTAGTGTGTGGTGTGTAACTAAACACTGCTAACATTCAACCAGCAGTAAACTTGGCAGGTAGTTATCTTAGCAGTGTGTGGTGTGTAACTAAACACTGCTAACATTCAACCAGCAGTGACCACCTTAATTCCACTGACTAATTCCCATTATTTTTAAGAGAATTTGATTAATACCTTAGCTTTGTTTGAGCTCAGTGAAAAAGATCAAACCATAATATTGAATATTATTTTGTGTGTATGTGTGGGAATTTAATGGTAAGTTTAACACATTGTTATAAGCTTTAAGAGGCACCTTATGAATGTGGTCTAAATAATGTCAAGTCTCTATAAGATGGAGTCACATTATACGTTTTGCAAAGTAAATATAAAAACTTTATATTTTTGTGAAAAATATGCATTTGGAATTTTTTTAACAAATTTTATACATTTGTATGTTTAATGCATCTGTTTTAAGTTTTTTTTAAGTTAAACATTAATATCTGTGCATGATAAACCCTGGCAATGTTTACTCTTAAGTTTTTATGAAAAATTTAGAAATTTGACTCTCCAATATTATTCATAAAATACTGCATGAATATCAACATGTTGCCAGGAGCTACTCAGATATTTCTATGGTCATCAGTTCAAAATATTCATGTACATGCTTTTACTTTTAGATTACCCTCTGCATTTCCCATCTTGAATTTTTATAAGTAGTAATATCTCGCAGAATGGATGGGGGTTTGAACCTTTGGCAAATCAGTTTTAAAATCTGCATTGTGATCATAGTGGGTCCCATGCTAACCTTCCTAGAGTATAGAAATAAAACCTCTCCTCACTTAACGATGGAGTTCCGTTCCTAAGATCACATCATTAACCCTTAAACTGTCCAAACGTAGATCTACGTTCGCTCGCGTAGCACTCCGAATGTAGATCTACATTTTTTTACATTCTTATGAAGAAAATCAAGGTCGAAGCGCTACTCGCCCAAACGTAGATATACGTTTGGACAGTTTAAGGGTTAAACAAGTACATCGCTAAGTCAGGAGAGGCTGTACACCTACAATATGTTAGATGCAACTAATGTGACTTTGTATTGTGGCAATGTTTCACTCTCCAGCTTGACAAAGATCCTGGAGAGTGAACTGCCACATTAGTTGCATTTGTAGCCATTTACCTAACACTTTATGGGTAATTCTACCATTATTACACCTGCAGTAGTTGGGTACATCTTGTTAGGTCTCTTATTGTTGAAGTTATCTAAGACTCTTATTGTTGAAGTTATCTAAGACTCTTATTGTTGAAGTTATCTAAGACTCTTATTGTTGAAGTTATCTAAGACTCTTATTGTTGAAGTTGTTGAAGTTATCTAAGACTCATTGTTGAAGTTATCTAAGACTCATTGTTGAAGTTATCTAAGACTCATTGTTGAAGTTATCTAAGACTCATTGTTGAAGTTATCTAAGACTGTTTGTGAGTCACATTGTCAGACAAGCCAGCAGTCATGTAAGGTTCACCTTGCTCACAACCACCTTGGGTTCTCAACATTGTCAGACAAGCCAGCAGTCATGTAAGGTTCACCTTGCTCACAACCACCTTGGGTTCTCAACATTGTCAGACAAGCCAGCAGTCATGTAAGGTTCACCTTGCTCACAACCACCTTGGGTTCTCAACATTGTCAGACAAGCCAGCAGTCATGTAAGGTTCACAACCACCTTGGGCTCTCAACATTGTCAGACAAGCCAGCAGTCATGTAAGGTTCACCTTGCTCACAACCACCTTGGGTTCTCAACATTGTCAGACAAGCCAGCAGTCATGTAAGGTTCACCTTGCTCACAACCACCTTGGGTTCTCAACATTGTCAGACAAGCCAGCAGTCATGTAAGGTTCACAACCACCTTGGGCTTCCAACTCACTGTTTAGTTGTTAATTAGACTGCAAATCATTTAACGATTATCACACTCAGGGTCTCCATGGATGCCACAACTTACTGTTTCTCAGCCAAGTTGTTACTTGAGCCACCAGTCATTCAGGTATCACCTTGCCCATAGCCACCATCTTGTTCAAAGCAGCAAAAATAATAAACGTTCGGGTTCTACAGCTGTGTTGAGATGCATGCGTTGTGTTTTTAATTGTAAAACTAATGGTTTGTTTGAAATAGATTTTGTTAGTATCACTTGAGGGAGCAAGGGACTAGTAACACCTGTACCAATTTATAAATGTAAAAGGAAAAAAACTTTCATTTGTTTTTCTGGTCACTCTGCCTTGGTGGAAGATGGCCACTGTATTACCCCTTAAACTGTCCAAACGTAGATCTATGTTCACTTGCGTAGTGCTCTGAATGTAGATCTACGTTTTATTTTACATGCTTTCAAATGTAAAAAAAAAAAACGTAGATCTATGTTCGGAGCTCTACGCAAGTGAATGTAGATCTACGTATGGACAGTTTAAGGGTTTAAGAACCAATCTGAGTTGAGAAGTTATGTACAGGTACAGTTTTGTTGACAAATGCCTCAGGAAATTTTGCCATCATGATACTGATGCTATAAAAACTCTTACACTTGTTATGTGAAAGTTTCTTGTGTCTACAGATCCAAAGACAGTTATCGCTCGAGGGATGAGAAGCCCAAGCACGTATCCACTAAAGAAGATCTTGAAAAAATTCGTCTCTCTCGTCACAAAATGGAGCGTTTTGTCCACCTACCAATTTTCTCCAAGGCTATTATTGGTTGTTTTGTTAAAATAGGTATTGGCAATCACCAAGGCTTGCCAGTTTATAGGGTGAGTGAATATCACTTTGATTACTGCAGTCTATCTTACCTAAATTGTATATTTAATTTTATTAACAGTAGTATATACAGGAGGGCCCTGCATTATTGGCAGTCACTTTTTGTTCCACATTTGTGGTGGTTTACAGTTGAGCCATTGTTCATTATATTTGGTGATTTTTATGCTTTTCTGGCTTTTTTGAACAACAGTTGTGTAAGGGAAGAGTAACCACCACAATATTTTAACGTGAATATTGTATGTACTGTTTATTTTACTTCTGTATTTTTTTTTATTCTTAGCTGTATTAAGCACTAAATATGTGATAGTGTAAACATGTTATCAGGTATTTTAGACACATTTGATAATAAAACAACTGCTCTTTTCCACTCGTGGGTGATTTTCGGGAACCTACCAGCCGTAGAAACTTGCCCTCCTGTATATTGTACCACTCATTTTGTGATGCAGCTTATCTCTGAACATAATAATCCAAAACAATGGTCATCCCTATGTTGTTTTACTTTCATAGTCTTGGTTCAGTTTTTCTGCTTCTAATTGACTTTTCTGATGATAATTGGAAAATAGTTTTTCCACTGAGTCGAGCACTTGTTTATGAACTCAATTATTATTGCAGTAGTTGGTTCACCTGTGAGGTCCGGCTTCCCACTCCTCAACTTGTATAACATATGCAAAGTAAAACAATTTTGAAGATTGGAAAGTCATAATAATGTGTACTGGAACAATGAACAAATAATAACTCACACTTCACTTATCAAACTCACACTTCACTTATCAAACTCACACTTCACTTATCAAACTCACACTTCACTTATCAAACTCACACTTACCATCATGAGTTTCAGTGTCCTAAATGCATGTTATCTGTATAAATCACTTTTGTTGGGTCAGTATGCATCAAATACATAGACTGAACATCTTCTTCTTTCTTCCAACACACCGGCCGTATCCCACCGAGGCGGGGTGGCCCACCGAGGCGGGGTGGACCACCGAGGCGGGGCGGCCCAAAAGGAAAAACAAAAGTTTCTCCTTTTACATTTAGTAATATATACAGGAGAAGGGGTTACTAGCCCCTTGCTCCCAGCATTTTAGTCGCCTCTTACGACACGCATGGCTTATGGAGGAACAATTCTGTTCCACTTCCCCATGGAGGTAAGAGGAAATAGACAAGAACAAGAACTAGAAAGAGAATAGAAGAAAACCCAGAGGGGTGTGTATATATATATGCTTGTACATGTATGTGTAGTGTGATCTAAGTGTAAGTAGAAGTAGCAAGACGTACCTGAAATATTGCATGTGTATGAGACAGAAAAAAAAGACACCAGCAATCCTACCATCATGTAAAACAATTACAGGCTTTCATTTTACACTCACTTGGCAGGACGGTAGTACCTCCCTGGGCGGTTGCTGTCTACCAACCTACTACCACAGGATGGTAGTACCTCCCTGGGCAGTTACTGTCTACCAACCTACTACCATAGGATGGTAGTACCTCCCTGGGTGGTTACTGTCTACCAACCTACTACCACAAGACGGTAGTACCTCCCTGGGTGGTTGTTGTCTACCAACCTACTACCACAGGATGGTAGTACCTCCCAGGGTGGTTGTTGTCTACCAACCTACTACCACAGGATGGTAGTACCTCCCTGGGTGGTTGCTGTCTACCAACCTACTACCACAGGATGGTAGTACCTCCCTGGGCAGTTACTGTATACCAACCTACTACCACAGGACGGTAGTACCTCCCTGGGTGGTTGTTGTCTACCAACCTACTACCACAGGATGGTAGTACCTCCCTGGGTGGTTGTTGTCTACCAACCTACTACCACAGGACGGTAGTACCTCCCTGGGTGGTTGTTGTCTACCAACCTACTACCACAGGATGGTAGTACCTCCCTGGGTGGTTGCTGTCTACCAACCTACTACCACAGGATGGTAGTACCTCCCTGGGTGGTTGCTCTCTACCAACCTACTACCACAGGATGGTAGTACCTCCCTGGGTGGTTGCTGTCTACCAACCTACTACCACAGGATGGTAGTACCTCCCTGGGTGGTTGCTCTCTACCAACCTACTACCACAGGATGGTAGTACCTCCCTGGGTGGTTGCTGTCTACCAACCTACTACCACAGGATGGTAGTACCTCGCTGGGTGGTTGTTGTCTACCAACCTACTACCACAGGACGGTAGTACCTCGCTGGGTGGTTGTTGTCTACCAACCTACTACCACAGGATGGTAGTACCTCCCTGGGTGGTTGTTGTCTACCAACCTACTACCACAGGATGGTAGTACCTCCCTGGGTGGTTGTTGTCTACCAACCTACTACCACAGGATGGTAGTACCTCCCTGGGTGGTTGTTGTCTACCAACCTACTACCACAGGACGGTAGTACCTCCCTGGGTGGTTGTTGTCTACCAACCTACTACCACAGGACGGTAGTACCTCCCTGGGTGGTTGTTGTCTACCAACCTACTACCACAGGATGGTAGTACCTCCCTGGGTGGTTGTTGTCTACCAACCTACTACCACAGGACGGTAGTACCTCCCTGGGTGGTTGTTGTCTACCAACCTACTACCACAGGACGGTAGTACCTCCCTGGGTGGTTGTTGTCTACCAACCTACTACCACAGGATGGTAGTACCTCCCTGGGTGGTTGTTGTCTACCAACCTACTACCACAGGACGGTAGTACCTCCCTGGGTGGTTGTTGTCTACCAACCTACTACCACAGGACGGTAGTACCTCCCTGGGTGGTTGTTGTCTACCAACCTACTACCACAGGACGGTAGTACCTCCCTGGGTGGTTGTTGTCTACCAACCTACTACCACAGGACGGTAGTACCTCCCTGGGTGGTTGTTGTCTACCAACCTACTACCTAAGACTGAAGATATAACTAGATAATGTTTTGATAATGATGATAATAATTTGTCAAGAGATTCAGGGCAGCTAGTTATCTAGACTTGAGTCCTGGAGGTGGGAAGTACATTGCCAGCTGTACTTGAGTCCTGGAGGTGGGAAGTACATTGCCAGCTGTACTTGAGTCCTGGAGGTGGGAAGTACATTGCCAGCTGTACTTGAGTCCTGGAGGTGGGAAGTACATTGCCAGCTGTACTTGAGTCCTGGAGGTGGGAAGTACATTGCCAGCTGTACTTGAGTCCTGGAGGTGGGAAGTACATTGCCAGCTGTACTTGAGTCCTGGAGGTGGGAAGTACATTGCCAGCTGTACTTGAGTCCTGGAGGTGGGAAGTACATTGCCAGCTGTACTTGAGTCCTGGAGGTGGGAAGTACATTGCCAGCTGTACTTGAGTCCTGGAGGTGGGAAGTACATTGCCAGCTGTACTTGAGTCCTGGAGGTGGGAAGTACATTGCCAGCTGTACTTGAGTCCTGGAGGTGGGAAGTACATTGCCAGCTGTACTTGAGTCCTGGAGGTGGGAAGTACATTGCCAGCTGTACTTGAGTCCTGGAGGTGGGAAGTACATTGCCAGCTGTACTTTTAAAGGAGGAGTTTGGGATATTTGCTGTTGAGAGTGACATCTAAACTGTCATATCTTCACTTCTCTGGCAAGACAATGATAGTGTGAATGATGGTGAAAGTTTCTTTTTTTGGGTCACCCTGCCAAGGTGGGAGACGGCCAGTGTGCTAAAAATAACAATAATAACAAATATATTAACATTTTGTCAAGTAGAACTCAACATTTTATATTATTTAGTCCTCTTATACTTTTGGACTTCTGTTTTTACCAGAATGAAGACTGATATTTTAATATTTTAATATATATGGGCAAACAAATTTATTTTGTAAGTCCAGCATTATATAATCCCTTAAGATTTATATAATAGTCAACAAAATTATTCCATTTTGAAAGTTAATGTGTGACATGTTAGTTAATAAGGAAGTTTTTCTTTTTTGGAGTCACTTGTCCTCCGTGGAAGATAATGATCAAAGTCTTAGTTAAGTTCCAAGTTCAATTTGATATTTTTCAGGTGGCAGAGATTACTGAAGTTTGTGAAACTGCGAAAATCTATCAGTTGGGCAACACTAGAACCAACAAAGGTCTTCGTCTCAAGTGAGTTACGTTACAGCAGACTTTGTACATAGTACGTTACAGCAGACTTTGTACATAGTATATTACAGCAGACTTTGTACATAGTATGTTACAGCAGACTTTGTACATAGTATGTTACAGCAGACTTTGTACATAGTATGTTACAGCAGACTTTGTACATAGTATGTTACAGCAGACTTTGTACATAGTATGTTACAGCAGACTTTGTACAAAGTATGTTACAGCAGACTTTGTACATAGTATGTTACAGCAGACTTTGTACATAGTATGTTACAGCAGACTTTGTACATAGTATGTTACAGCAGACTTTGTACATAGTATGTTACAGCAGACTTTGTACAAAGTATGTTACAGCAGACTTTGTACATAGTATGTTACAGCAGACTTTGTACATAGTATGTTACAGCAGACTTTGTACATAGTATGTTACAGCAGACTTTGTACATAGTATATTACAGCAGACTTTGTACATAGTATGTTATAGCAGACTTTGTACATAGTATATTACAGCAGACTTTGTACATAGTATGTTACAGCAGACTTTGTACATAGTATGTTACAGCAGACTTTGTACATAGTATGTTACAGCAGACTTTGTACATAGTATGTTACAGCAGACTTTGTACACAGTATGTTACAGCAGACTTTGTACATAGTATGTTACAGCAGACTTTGTACATAGTATGTTACAGCAGACTTTGTACATAGTATGTTACAGCAGACTTTGTACACAGTATGTTACAGCAGACTTTGTACATAGTATGTTACAGCAGACTGTGTACATAGTATGTTACAGCAGACTTTGTACACAGTATGTTACAGCAGACTTTGTACACAGTATGTTACAGCAGACTTTGTACATAGTATGTTACAGCAGACTTTGTACACAGTATGTTACAGCAGACTTTGTACATAGTATGTTACAGCAGACTTTGTACACAGTATGTTACAGCAGACTGTGTACATAGTATGTTACAGCAGACTTTGTACACAGTATGTTACAGCAGACTTTGTACATAGTATGTTACAGCAGACTTTGTACATAGTATGTTACAGCAGACTGTGTACACAGTATGTTACAGCAGACTTTGTACACAGTATGTTACAGCAGACTTTGTACACAGTATGTTACAGCAGACTTTGTATACAGTATGTTACAGCAGACTTTGTACACAGTATGTTACAGCAGACTTTATACACAGTATGTTACAGCAGACTGTGTACATAGTATGTTACAGCAGACTTTGTACACAGTATGTTACAGCAGACTTTGTACACAGTATGTTACAGCAGACTTTGTACACAGTATGTTACAGCAGACTTTGTATACAGTATGTTATAGCAGACTTTGTACACAGTATGTTACAGCAGACTTTGTACACAGTATGTTACAGCAGACTTTGTACACAGTATGTTACAGCAGACTTTGTATACAGTATGTTACAGCAGACTTTGTACACAGTATGTTACAGCAGACTTTATACACAGTATGTTACAGCAGACTGTGTACATAGTATGTTACAGCAGACTTTGTACACAGTATGTTACAGCAGACTTTGTACACAGTATGTTACAGCAGACTTTGTACACAGTATGTTACAGCAGACTTTGTATACAGTATGTTACAGCAGACTTTGTACACAGTATGTTACAGCAGACTTTGTACACAGTATGTTACAGCAGACTTTGTACACAGTATGTTACAGCAGACTTTGTACACAGTATGTTACAGCAGACTTTGTACACAGTATGTTACAGCAGACTTTGTACACAGTATGTTACAGCAGACTGTGTACATAGTATGTTACAGCAGACTTTGTACACAGTATGTTACAGCAGACTTTGTACACAGTATGTTACAGCAGACTTTGTACACAGTATGTTACAGCAGACTTTGTACATAGTATGTTACAGCAGACTTTGTACACAGTATGTTACAGCAGACTTTGTACACAGTATGTTACAGCAGACTGTGTACATAGTATGTTACAGCAGACTTTGTACACAGTATGTTACAGCAGACTTTGTACATAGTATGTTACAGCAGACTGTGTACACAGTATGTTACAGCAGACTTTGTACACAGTATGTTACAGCAGACTTTGTACACAGTATGTTACAGCAGACTTTGTACTCTTCACCTTCACTAGTGTCTGATCCCTACTGCCCTTCCTAACTCTACCTCTGGCATACTCTTCACCTTCACTAGTGTCTGATCCCTACTGCCCTTCCTAACTCTACCTCTGGCATACTCTTCACCTTCACTAGTGTCTGATCCCTACTGCCCTTCCTAACTCTACCTCTGGCATACTCTTCACCTTCACTAGTGTCTGATCCCTACTGCCCTTCCTAACTCAACCTCTGGCATACTCTTCACCTTCACTAGTGTCTGATCCCTACTGCCCTTCCTAACTCTACCTCTGGCATACTCTTCACATTCACTAGTGTCTGATCCCTACTGCCCTTCCTAACTCAACCTCTGGCATACTCTTCACCTTCACTAGTGTCTGATCTAGCATAGCACATCTTTAGCACGTCCTACCCTGCAGCACTGTATGACTCTTGTGGGTTTAGCATTATGTTCTGAATATAATAATAATAATAATTGTAGTACACTGCATCAATATTAGGTTAATTAGCTTAGACTGTGTAGGTAAGACCATGATAGTTAGGGGTTGGTATACAACAACACATAAATGGATAACTAATGGTAGGATTTTGCAGTAAATGTGCTCAGGACTTTTTCCATGTCTACATCTTTCAATTTTTTAATGCGTTTTTTTTTTTTATCAGTGTCAGCATTTATCAGATTAGATCAATATTAAATGAAATGTGGTTTTTGAAATACTATATAAGCTTAAATTTGAAGGAAGGGTCAGTTAAACTAATAATATCTACGCACGTCTGACGAGACAGGTGTTGAATGAATGATGGTGATGTCTGATGTCTGATGTAAAAAACTAAACAGAAATAAAGTATAACATAAAAGTGAGAATGTGTATTTTTTCATGTACTTGTTGGGTCACAGCTTCTTCTGCCTGTCTTTCTTCTTGTCCAGAATTAAAGTTTGCATCTTTCTTCCTGCAGACATGGCAATCAGGAACGAGTCTTCCGTTTAGAATTTGTCAGTAACAGCACCTTCTCTGATTCTGAGTTCAACAAGTGGGTGGAGGACTGTGCTGCACACGGGACAGAACTGCCAACTATGGAACATGTCGAACAGAAGCAGAAAGATATCAAAGATCTGCTATATTACCAGTTTAGTAGTGAGGATATTGACAGAGTAAGTCTCATAGCTTTAATTCACCTTTCACAGATTAGTATAATTATTATTTTATTACAAGGTAAAACTCTATAAAATAAAATATATTTTTCCTGTTATAGGTGAGTTTTTGGGTAGGTAAATGTTGAGAAGTTGTTTGTGTTGGCAGCAACAATATTGTGTCTTGAAGTACCATTATAACAAATTCTGAATATTATTTGGGGTTTGTCTGTGTTAAACTTCATATTTTTGCTGCTGCTTTCCCTCTCCTCTAGTTGACCCTTGACCCATCTTCAGCTGGGTCTTGTCTGATATATGATAGACCTGTGAGAATAACATACACATCTGGGCAAATGGTTCTTTTGATGAGCTTGGCCCACGGCCAGGCTCTGAGAGTTGAACGATTCTGTTCCTGTAGATTATGACTTGTCTACAACTCACACAATGTGTCAGTATTAACCTACCTGTTCTTGTAGAGTTTGTCTTGTGTGCCACTCACACAGTGTGCCAGTATTAGCCTCCCTATAATTGTAGAGTATGCTTGTCTAACCAGATGACTGGTGGCTGCAGTACTTCTCAAGGCTACATTACTCTTGGACATAATAGCAATAGAGGTAATTTTTTTTTTTTCAACAAACCGGCCGTATCCCACCAAGGCAGGGTGGCCCAAAAAGAAAAACGAAAGCAATAGAGGTATATATTAGTAAAATAACTACAGATTAACTTCCACTTCCTTGAGTGTCTGAGGGAAAATAATAATATTGATATATTCAGTGTTTAATAACCACAGATAATTGAGATACTTGGCACGGGAGATATTTATTTGAGAAGATTTCCAACACAGTGGGTCTTTATTATGCACAGCTATATTTTGATAATGTTTATGTGTCTTTATATGGAGAAGATTGTAGTAGATATGTATCTTACCAGATAGTGGAGGAGAAAGCTCGCTTCAACCACAACCCTACCAACTTTGCTGTGGCCAAGACTTTACTTATGAAGGAGAAAGATATGGCCCAGCAGAAAGGTGATGATGAGGTGAGTCAGTGATTCTTCACTAGATGATCTTCTTCAACAATGTTACATACACTAATAATTTAT
The DNA here is from genome assembly GCF_038502225.1 of Cherax quadricarinatus. NCBI lineage: Eukaryota > Metazoa > Arthropoda > Malacostraca > Decapoda > Parastacidae > Cherax > Cherax quadricarinatus. The sequence continues at coordinate 212,906 of NW_027195084.1, forward strand.
ATTGTTTCATTATGCAGTAATGTAAGCAAAAATAAAATTTGGTTACCCAGTTTAAATGATATTGACCACTGTTTGAAAGAGAGAATAACCTAGCAAAAACTGAAATCAAACTGGAAGGCTCAGTCTTCCAAAAACCCAAGACTGAACTAAATTAAACTGTCCAAACGTAGATCTACGTTTGTACCGGTAGCACTCCAAACATAGATCTACGTTTTATTTTACATACTTTCAAATGTAAAATAAAACGTAGATCTACGTTTGGAGTGCTATGCAAGTAAATGTAGATCTACGTTTGGACAGTTGAAGGGTCAAAGCTGTATAAAACGGATACAGTAGAACCCCGTATCCATTGATTTGGTATCTGCTGTTTTAGTTATCCATGGTCTACTGTGACCCAAAAATACCTCTTAATTTTGCATAATAATGATCCCAAAGTGCAAAAGTAAGAGAAGCTGGCAGTTGTTCAAAGCCTAAGAGAAGCTGTGAGGTGCTTCCGAGCAGTAAAAAAGTAATAATTTGATATTCTTCCTCTCAGCCACTCTTCTTCCCTCCACACTTCTTCCTCTCAGCCACTCTTCTTCCCTCCACACTTCTTCCTCTCAGCCTCTCTTCTTCCCTCCACACTTCTTCCTCTCAGCCACTCTTCTTCCCTCCACACTTCTTCCTCACTTCTTTCCTCTCATACTCTGCTCACTATCATTTTGTACTTATTTTAATTTGCTCAATGAAGTATATAAAATTATAAACATTTTTTTTAATTGCAGACTGTGGAAAAGCTTAACGAAAAGATTGCAGACCTCGATGAAAAAGCCAACAGCCTTGACAAACGCAGAACTCAAACTATCGCAGCAATCTCATACATCAATGAACGAAACAGAAAAAATAATGTTGAAAAGGCAGAGAAGGCCATTTTGGTAAGTAAGTTTAGGAGGGTAGGCCCCCTCAAGGAAGGTTCCTTGATGTTGGTGAGGGGCTCTTGATTTAGGGAATTGGATCTGTGCTCCAGTTCCCCAAATTAAGCCTGAATGCCTTCCACATCCCCCCCCCCCTCCCCCAGGCGCTGTATAATTCTCTGGGTTTAGCGCTTCCCCCTTGATTATAATAATAATAATAGGAGGATAGGCCTTGCAAATTTTTGATATATGTACACTTTAGATAAAACATTACTGATTCATATTTTTAGGATCAAGGGAAAGTTGAAAAATACAGTATATAAGTCAGATTAAAAAAAAAATAACATGAGTTATCTGTTATTGGTTCTGTGGATCATCTTTCCGTGGCTGTATCACAGACCAGACCTCTTAGATTGGAAAATGTTTATGGTTCCAGGGATTACCTTCCCTATGGCTGATTCAGACCAGACCTCCTAGGTTGGAAAGGAGGTATCATCTTGTGTTACTAAGACAGAAAGAAAATATGAGCAAGTCTATCGGAGTGCTAAAAAATGAAAAGGGTTTCCCATTTCTCACTGGAGGAGGATAGTATCTCCCTGGATAGTAGCTGTCTACCAACCTGAGGAGGATAGTACCTCCCTGGATGGTAGCTGTCTGCCAACCTGATGAGGATGGTATGTCACTTGATGGTAGCTGTCTACCAGCCTACTTCCTTCCCCTCTTTCATACATTTATTAAAAAGCACCAACCATTCTAAAACTATATTCCTACCTACTTATAACATTTCTATCGTGATCCCATCTATGTGGTTAGTTTACCCCCTCTCATTATATGCACAACCTTGTGTACTGTACCCCACACTCACGAATGGCTCTTCCTCACTTCTAAAAGATGGTATATCTCCCTGCCCAATCCATGAAATTATTTCTTATCCTCATGAACATTAAATATTCCCTCAATCTTGCCAATACCTCCATCTTCCCCATCTAGTAACTTTCCTTCCTCTTCTGTTTTTAACTGTTAAATCCATTCATTCCCCAGGCTTTCTCAACTTTATTAGTCTCGCTCCAAAGCATTTTCGTATTTTCTTTCACTTGTTCTCCTTTCATACTCACTCACCACTCTCTTACCCAATTTTTTACTCTCCATATACTCCTCTCTCCTTATATCACTTCTGCTTTGTAAAAACCCTCTCACATGATAACTTTTCCTCTCTTATCACTCACTTCACGTCATCGTTTCACCAGTCGCTCCTCTTCCCTCCCACACCCACCCTCTTGTATCCACAAACTTCTCCTGAACACACTAACACTGCATTCTTAAATCTACCCCATACCTCTTCAACCTCCTCCTCCTCCTCCTCCTCCTCATTATAGTCTCACTTAACCATCTCTCAACAGTTGTTTATATCATATAGTTACTACACTCTTCTTTAATTTATAAATTTACACTTCTTTCTTACTGATACCATTCTCCTTGTACCTCACCTACCACTTACTCTCATTGTAGCTGTAGCTAAATAATGATCTGATATATCTGTTACCCCTCTAAAAGCATATACATCTGGAAGTTTACCCATCCACCTTTTATCTACCAATATCTTGTGTAGAGACACAAACATAGAAGGTTGACTGATCCTGTGCCAGTACAACAACAGGAATCACATAGCACAAAGGAACTTCTTACACAGATACTTAGCTTCTCTACAGGAGCTTTCTCACTCCCTCCTTGACCTGTCCTTCCATACACTCTCCTGACACTCTCTCCTTGACCTGTCCTCCCATGCACTCACCTGACACTCCCTCCTTGACCTGTCCTCCCATGCACTCTCCTGACACTCTCTCCTTGACCTGTCCTCCCATGCACTCACCTGGCACTCCCTCCTTGACCTGTCCTCTTATGCACTCACCTGACACTCCCTCCTTGACCTGTCCTTCCATACACTCACCTGACACTCCCTCCTTGACCTGTCCTCCCATGCACTCACCTGGCACTCCCTCCTTGACCTGTCCTCCCATGCACTCACCTGACACTCCCTCCTTGACCTGTCCTCCCATGCACTCACCTGGCACTCCCTCCTTGACCTGTCCTCCCATGCACTCACCTGACACTCCCTCCTTGACCTGTCCTCCCATGCACTCACCTGGCACTCCCTCCTTGACCTGTCCTCCCATGCACTCACCTGACACTCCCTCCTTGACCTGTCCTCCCATGCACTCACCTGACACTCCCTCCTTGACCTGTCCTCCCATGCACTCACCTGACACTCCCTCCTTGACCTGTCCTCCCATGCACTCACCTGGCACTCCCTCCTTGACCTGTCCTCCCATGCACTCACCTGACACTCCCTCCTTGACCTGTCCTCCCATGCACTCACCTGACACTCCCTCCTTGACCTGTCCTCCCATGCACTCACCTGACACTCCCTCCTTGACCTGTCCTCCCATGCACTCACCTGACACTCCCTCCTTGACCTGTCCTCCCATGCACTCACCTGGCACTCCCTCCTTGACCTGTCCTCCCATGCACTCACCTGGCACTCCCTCCTTGACCTGTCCTCCCATGCACTCACCTGACACTCCCTCCTTGACCTGTCCTCCCATGCTCTCACCTGACACTCCCTCCTTGACCTGTCCTCCCATGCACTCACCTGACACTCCCTCCTTGACCTGTCCTCCCATGCACTCACCTGACACTCCCTCCTTGACCTGTCCTCCCATGCACTCACCTGGCACTCCCTCCTTGACCTGTCCTCCCATGCACTCACCTGACACTCCCTCCTTGACCTGTCCTCCCATGCACTCACCTGGCACTCCCTCCTTGACCTGTCCTCCCATGCACTCACCTGGCACTCCCTCCTTGACCTGTCCTCCCATGCACTCACCTGACACTCCCTCCTTGACCTGTCCTCCCATGCACTCACCTGGCACTCCCTCCTTGACCTGTCCTCCCATGCACTCACCTGACACTCCCTCCTTGACCTGTCCTCCCATGCACTCACCTGGCACTCCCTCCTTGACCTGTCCTCCCATGCACTCACCTGGCACTCCCTCCTTGACCTGTCCTCCCATGCACTCACCTGGCACTCCCTCCTTGACCTGTCCTCCCATACACTCACCTGACACTCCCTCCTTGACCTGTCCTCCCATGCACTCACCTGGCACTCCCTCCTTGACCTGTCCTCCCATGCACTCACCTGGCACTCCCTCCTTGACCTGTCCTCCCATACACTCACCTGACACTCCCTCCTTGACCTGTCCTCCCATGCACTCACCTGACACTCCCTCCTTGACCTGTCCTCCCATGCACTCACCTGGCACTCCCTCCTTGACCTGTCCTCCCATGCACTCACCTGGCACTCCCTCCTTGACCTGTCCTCCCATGCACTCACCTGGCACTCCCTCCTTGACCTGTCCTCCCATGCACTCACCTGGCACTCCCTCCTTGACCTGTCCTCCCATACACTCACCTGACACTCCCTCCTTGACCTGTCCTCCCATGCACTCACCTGGCACTCCCTCCTTGACCTGTCCTCCCATGCACTCACCTGGCACTCCCTCCTTGACCTGTCCTCCCATACACTCACCTGGCACTCCCTCCTTGACCTGTCCTCCCATGCACTCACCTGACACTCCCTCCTTGACCTGTCCTCCCATGCACTCACCTGGCACTCCCTCCTTGACCTGTCCTCCCATGCACTCACCTGACACTCCCTCCTTGACCTGTCCTCCCATGCACTCACCTGGCACTCCCTCCTTGACCTGTCCTCCCATGCACTCACCTGGCACTCCCTCCTTGACCTGTCCTCCCATGCACTCACCTGACACTCCCTCCTTGACCTGTCCTCCCATGCACTCACCTGGCACTCCCTCCTTGACCTGTCCTCCCATGCACTCACCTGGCACTCCCTCCTTGACCTGTCCTCCCATGCACTCACCTGACACTCCCTCCTTGACCTGTCCTCCCATGCACTCACCTGGCACTCCCTCCTTGACCTGTCCTCCCATGCACTCACCTGGCACTCCCTCCTTGACCTGTCCTCCCATGCACTCACCTGGCACTCCCTCCTTGACCTGTCCTCCCATGCACTCACCTGACACTCCCTCCTTGACCTGTCCTCCCATGCACTCACCTGGCACTCCCTCCTTGACCTGTCCTCCCATGCACTCACCTGGCACTCCCTCCTTGACCTGTCCTCCCATGCACTCACCTGGCACTCCCTCCTTGACCTGTCCTCCCATGCACTCACCTGGCACTCCCTCCTTGACCTGTCCTCCCATGCACTCACCTGGCACTCCCTCCTTGACCTGTCCTCCCATGCACTCACCTGACACTCCCTCCTTGACCTGTCCTGCACTCATGCACTCCTTGACCTGGCACTCCCTCCTTGACCTGTCCTCCCATGCACTCACCTGCCACTCCCTCCTTGACCTGTCCTCCCATGCACTCACCTGACACTCCCTCCTTGACCTGTCCATGCACTCACCTGCACTCCCTCTTGACCTGGCACTCCCTCCTTGACCTGTCCTCCCATGCACTCACCTGTCACTCCCTCCTTGACCTGTCCTCCCATGCACTCACCTGGCACTCCCTCCTTGACCTGTCCTCCCATGCACTCACCTGACACTCCCTCCTTGACCTGTCCTCCCATGCACTCACCTGGCACTCCCTCCTTGACCTGTCCTCCCATGCACTCACCTGACACTCCCTCCTTGACCTGTCCTCCCATGCACTCACCTGGCACTCCCTCCTTGACCTGTCCTCCCATGCACTCACCTGTCCTCCCATGCACTCACCTACTTGACCTGTCCTCCCATGCACTCACCTGGCACTCCCTCCTTGACCTGTCCTCCCATGCACTCACCTGGCACTCCCTCCTTGACCTGTCCTCCCATGCACTCACCTGGCACTCCCTCCTTGACCTGTCCTCCCATGCACTCACCTGGCACTCCCTCCTTGACCTGTCCTCCCATGCACTCACCTGGCACTCCCTCCTTGACCTGTCCTCCCATGCACTCACCTGGCACTCCCTCCTTGACCTGTCCTCCCATGCACTCACCTGGCACTCCCTCCTTGACCTGTCCTCCCATGCACTCACCTGGCACTCCCTCCTTGACCTGTCCTCCCATGCACTCACCTGGCACTCCCTCCTTGACCTGCCCTCCCATGCACTCACCTGGCACTCCCTCCTTGACCTGTCCTCCCATGCACTCACCTGGCACTCCCTACTCCCCTGTGCAGTTAGAGGTGTAACTTTTCCTATAAGTTTCAGTTGTTAAAGAGGATCCCAGAAGGGTTGAATATATACAGATCAATCAGTCTGTTGTGTTTCTGTCTCCATGTGGGTTTTTATTAAACATTAACAAGTGTTCATTTCACTTGAGTTATTCATATCTTGCATACTTATTTATCCTCCTTTTTTTATAAATATATTACTTTTTACCAAACTTGTTTCTATACAAATTGAGTTAAGGGCCCCACATTATCATTTACCCCTGGCACCTTAAACTCACCTACCATGTCCTTCACAACAGTTTATTTCACTTTAACATTCAGGTCTCCTACCACAATTACTCTCTCACTTGATTCAGAACTCCATAAATACTAACTTAGCATCTGCCAAAATCTCTCTTCTGTACACTCCTCTTTTCCCCCACTTTTTGCATCCAACCCTTATTTTAATTCACATAATTCTTAAATTTATACATTTACATTCCCTCTTTTCCTTCCATAACTGATCATTTAACATTACTGCAACTTCTTGCCTAGCTCTAACTCACATACACCTGACATAATCCCATTTGTTTCTCCCCATTGAAAATTTGCTAACACCTTCAGTTAATGTCTTTCCTGTCTTTATAATTTCAGGCAGAAATTGAAGCTAAGAAAGGTTTAAAAGTGGAAGATCCCTTCACCAGACGCTCCACTCGGCCAACCATGGTCACCAAAACCAAAGAGCCAGAAATTCATTCCTCGGAAATGTTGCTAAGAATGGAAATGGAAAGAAAAAAGAAAATGGATGAAGATAAAAAGAAAAAGGTGATTTTAATATTTTTTGGTTACTTAGTAAAGGGATCTATTGGTACCTAAGCTGTATAGCCCTTGTGGCTTAGCGCTTCTTTTTGATTATAATAATAATAATATTGGTACCTATATATAATATTGGTACCTATATATAATATTGGTACCTATATATAATATTGGTACCTATATATAATATTGGTACCTATATATAATATTGGTACCTATATATAATAACTTTGTCCTTGGAGGCAAAGAGGGGAATGTATGAGAGTATAGTTTTACCAACGCTCTTATATGGGTGTGAAGCATGGGTGATGAATGTTGCAGGGAGGAGAAGGCTGGAAGCAGTGGAGATGTCATGTCTGAGGGCAATGTGTGGTGTGAATATAATGCAGAGAATTCGTAGTTTGGAAGTTAGGAGGAGGTGCGGGATTACCAAAACTGTTGTCCAGAGGGCTGAGGAAGGGTTGTTTAGGTGGTTCGGACATGTAGAGAGAATGGAGCGAAACAGAGTGACTTCAAGAGTGTATCAGTCAGTAGTGGAAGGAAGGCGGGGTAGGGGTCGGCCTAGGAAAGGTTGGAGGGAGGGGGTAAAGGAGGTTTTGTGTGCGAGGGGCTTGGACTTCCAGCAGGCATGCGTGAGCGTGTTTGATAGGAGTGAATGGAGACAAATGGTTTTTAATACTTGACGTGCTGTTGGAGTGTGAGCAAAGTAACATTTATGAAGGGGTTCAGGGAAACTGGCAGGCCGGACTTGAGTCCTGGAGATGGGAAGTACAGTGTCTGCACTCTGAAGGAGGGGTGTTAATGTTGCAGTTTAAAAACTGGAGTGTAAAGCACCCTTCTGGCAAGTCAGTGATGGAGTGAATGATGGTGAAAGTTTTTCTTTTTCGGGCCACCCTGCCTTGGTGGGAATCGGCCAGTGTGATAATAATAATAATAATAATAATAATAATATATAATATTGGTACCTATTTTCATATAGTCGGACTTGAGTCCTGGAAATGGGAAGTACAATGCCTGCACTTTAAAGGAGGGTTTGGGTTATTGGCAGTTTGGAGGGATATGTTGTGTATCTTTATACGTATATGCTTCTAAACTGTTGTATTCTGAGCACCTCTGCAAAAACAGTGATAATGTGTGAGTGTGGTGAAAGTGTTGGATGATGATGAAAGTATTTTCTTTTTGGGGATTTTCTTTCTTTTTTGGGTCACCCTGCCTTGGTGGGAGACGACCGACTTGTTGAAAAAAAAAAAAACATATATATAATATTGGTACCTATATATAATATTGGTACCTATATATAATATTGGTACCTATATATAATATTGGTACCTATATATAATATCATGGATGATACGTTGATGTCATGATAAAAGTCTCCAGTTTCTTGTAACGTACAATATTGTTCAGTCGTAATATAATACAGCTGCTCCTGGCTGTATGGTGTCTCAACTTTACAATGGTACATTGTACTATGTAACTTATTTCTTGTACTCTTCAGTACTGTACATTTATTGATAGGATCAATTTGTATTCATTTATTTACTCTTCAGTGTTGGTATGTATTTAGTTAGTTAGGAAGAAAGCAAGTGTAATATAGTGTAAATGGTACAAAGGTGACATTAAAACAGTATCAAAGATGGTTGACACAAACCCACTGCCATTATACTATGTTCCTCACTTAGCAACAAATTTGTTTACTGATGTGGTCTTAGGAATGCAACTCTGTTGTTGAGTGAGCAGAGGTTTGGGGACATAACTAATGAACAGAGCTAATGTTGTTTTACTCCAAAGAATGTCTACATTGTCTGTTCTGGATCCTCTAAATTAACAGGTTTTAATGTTCTGTGAAATTAGCTGCATTACTCATTTCTGATCACTTTATTGGGTAGTTGAAATAGGTATTGAGCTCTTTCTTGTATTCAATCAATAGAATAGAAGGAATACTAGCAAAATATCTATGACTTTGGCTGACTGGGACAATGGAATTTGCAGAAAATAGGACTCAAAGTCCGCAAAATTGCTGATGCATAAATATTGTCGAAACTGTTAATTTTGCAAGAGCGTAATTCAGTAAGTTTTCCATTAAATTTAATACTTTTAGTTTCATTACCTTCAAAAAATGATTCACTATCATTTCATAAGATATTTTTTTTTTCTAAATTCTTGGACACTGAGAGCACCTCTCAGATCAAGAGTCTGGACACTGAGAGCACCTCTCAGATCAGGAGTCTGGACACTGAGAGCACCTCTCAGATCAGGAGTCTGGACACTGAGAGCACCTCTCAGATCAGGAGTCTGGACACTGAGAGCACCTCTCAGATCAGGAGTCTGGACACTGAGAGCACCTCTCAGATCAGGAGTCTGGACACTGAGAGCACCTCTCAGATCAAGAGTCTGGACACTGAGAGCACCTCTCAGATCAAGAGTCTGGACACTGAGAGCACCTCTCAGATCAGGAGTTTGGACACTGAGAGCACCTCTCAGATCAGGAGTCTGGACACTGAGAGCACCTCTTAGATCAGGAGTCTGGACACTGAGAGCACCTCTCAGATCAAGAGTCTGGACACTGAGAGCACCTCTCAGGTCAGGAGTCTGGACACTGAGAGCACCTCTCAGATCAAGAGTCTGGACACTGAGAGCACCTCTCAGATCAAGAGTCTGGACACTGAGAGCACCTCTCAGGTCAGGAGTCTGGACACTGAGAGCACCTCTCAGATCAAGAGTCTGGACACTGAGAGCACCTCTCAGATCAAGAGTCTGGACACTGAGAGCACCTCTCAGATCAGGAGTCTGGACACTGAGAGCACCTCTCAGATCAAGAGTCTGGACACTGAGAGCACCTCTCAGATCAGGAGTCTGGACACTGAAAGCACCTCTCAGATCAAGAGTCTGGACACTGAGAGCACCTCTCAGATCAAGAGTCTGGTCACTGAGAGCACCTCTCAGATCAGAAGTCTGGACACTGAGAGCACCTCTCAGATCAGGAGTCTGGACACTGAGAGCACCTCTCAGATCAGGAGTCTGGAGACTGAGAGCACCTCTCAGATCAGGAGTCTGGACACTGAGAGCACCTCTCAGATCAGGAGTCTGGACACTGAGAGCACCTCTCAGATCAGGAGTCTGGTCACTGAGAGCACCTCTCAGATCAGGAGTCTGGACACTGAGAGCACCTCTCAGATCAGGAGTCTGGACACTGAGAGCACCTCTCAGATCAGGAGTCTGGACACTGAGAGCACCTCTCAGGTCAGGAGTCTGGACACTGAGAGCACCTCTCAGATCAGGAGTCTGGACACTGAGAGCACCTCTCAGATCAGGAGTCTGGACACTGAGAGCACCTCTCAGATCAGGAGTCTGGACACTGAGAGCACCTCTCAGATCAGGAGTCTGGACACTGAGAGCACCTCTCAGATCAGGAGTCTGGACACTGAGAGGGTTAATCCTTGGAATTGGAGCCACCATTTCCTTCCTTCAAGCTGAGTTAATTACCTTCCATTCCCCAGGCTCTATATAACTTAATTTAGCATGTCTACTTAAATATACAACACTAATAAGAATAATCAGTTTCAATATTTGTTATTTACATCGTAGGATGAGGAGATAAGCAGAAAGAAGCAGGATGAAGAGAAGAAGAAAGATGAAGAACGTAAGAGAGTACAAGCAGAGGATCTGTTTGCAGCCCACGACTTTGATGTCAAGATTGACCTGGATGTCACAATGCCCGGTGAGTTTTGTTCATCACTAACAGTTAACTACATAAAAGTAAAGGAGTACTGGAGTTGGCTTCCTGACCTATGCTAGGTAGGTTCTTCTCACACCCAACCATTCTCACCTGTGTGGAGAAAGACACTTATGTACAGTAATCATGGCTTAAGAAGCCACTCCTAGTGAAAATATTCTTCTTATTCTTTCAATAAATAGGCTGTATCCCACCCAGGCAAGGTGGCCCAAAAAGAAAAACAAAAGTTTCTCTTTTTAAATTTAGCAATTTATACAGGAGAAGAGGATTACTAGCCCCTTGCTCCCGGCACTTTAGTTGCCTCTTACGACATGCATGGCTTACTGAGGAGGAATTCTTTTCCACTTCCCCATGGAGCTGGTAAAATATTGTCTTCAATAAATGTGCTGAACTCTACACAAGTGTTTTTTTCCACATCTTGCCAGTATCACCATACCATTTATTCCCACTTGAATTTTTTAACACATTAGCTGTTTCCCAGTGAGTCAGGTGACCTGAAAAAGAGGAAACACTTTCATCATCACTCACTCCATCACTATCTTGCCAGAGGCATGCCAATACTATAGTTCAAAAACTGCAGTGTATCTCCGCATGCATGTGTAGTGCGACCCAAGTGTAAGTAGAAGTAGCAAGATATACCTGTCATCTTGTACTATATGTAATAATAATGTAATGTTTGTGTTTCAGCTTCTGCTCCGCTTGGACCCAGACAAACACTGGGGAACGCCACCAATGAGAGTTCCAATGGTTCAGCTCCTAAGAGATCCCTAAACCTGGAAGAATACAAAAAGAAGAAGGGACTAATATGAGGCATTTGTACTTAGGAAACAATCTAGTTAGTAGACAAATGACTGGTAAATGCTAAAAACTGGATGGTAAAGCCATTCTTTCAGCATTTAGTTGGAATGCAGACTGGCTAATAATGCTTCAAATGTTTTTTGGTTGGGGGGAGGGATGGGTGACTCATTTATTGATGTACCGTGAATAATGTGATTCAAAAATTCTATTTTCACACTAGTTATATAGAAAACATCATGACTTTAAATGTGAGAATAACATGCAAACATTGTATGTCAGCTGTGAAGAATTATTAGTAACATTTCCTAATTATCAATTATGTGTCCGTCACCTTTAACTAATTTTGTTTCTTTCGTGACTGAAAGAAAAACTGAAATTTAGACATCTTCACTAATTCTATGGGGAGCTTGAATTTATCTCTTGTTACACATTTTGTTTACTGGTAATTGTGGAACTAGTGTTGTGGCCAAAAGTTTGTAAAATTGCAAGAAATAACTTTTATTTCTGACAGTTGGGTTGTTTGTTTATAATGATCGTTCACTGCTGAATAAATTATGGTATAGAATACACATTTATCTCATCATGGGTAATTAACTAGATATTTATTTCATGTCTGTTCATTTCAGATTAAAATATAATTAGTTTCTTAATTTAGTAATCCATTCCTTTACGTAACTGGATACGGATTTTACACATTTTATTTATTGAAATCATTAGGACTCGGTCCATGAACGTTAGGCTCTCGAAGATATGGTCTTATCCACAGTTTTCATATTGTCATATCATTTTATATTTAAAAAGATATTATCATGTTGTACATGGAATGTTGACTGGTGCATAATACATTACAGCAGATATGTAAGGTATTGTACATAGAAGTGAAGTGTAAGCTGAATTGTGTGGTAGAGCAGAACAGAGGTGTTGCTTCTCTTGTTCCATTACCATAAGAATAGAGGCACAATGAGTTCTGGTGATGGCAAGTACAGTGTCTGTACTATAAAGGAGGAGTTGGGATGTTTGCTGTTTGGAATGACATCTGAACTGTTGTTGCGGTGCGTCTCTGGCAAGATAGTGTCAATGATGGTGAAAGTTTCTTTTTCAGGTTGCCCGGTCTTGGTGGGAAGCGGCCAGTGTGTCTAAAAAACTTAAACCATCATTCGCACCTCGAATATCAAACATGTTTCTATAAAACACAAATTTTGTCCATTAGGCCCTGATGCCTCAGTCTGCAGTCATATTTGTATATGGCACTGATGCCTCCATCTATAAACTATATTTATATATGGCACTGATTCCTCCACTTCTAAAGCTATATTTATATATGGCACTGATGCCTCCATCTGTTGGCCATATTCATTTGTGGCCCTGATGGAAGACGAATTACTACTTGGCTCAGTGTAGAAGCTACTCTCAGGCAGAGATGGTAATGGATGCCAAGTCTCCTAGGTACATGACTCAGCACAGTATACATGCCAAGCTTCCTAGGTACACCTACCATCCGACTTACGACCTGCTCGACATATGACCACTCGACTTATGACCATGTTTTTTATGCCAAATTTTTGGGAAATAAACAATGTTTGTGTTGTACACAGTGTTTATCCTACACCTTATGGTATAAAATACAGTACTAACAGCATAAAAAGTAAAGTAAAAAAATTAAATACCAAAAAAAAAAAAAAAAATCATTACAAATGTGTGTTGTTGATAGTCATTAGAAAGGTTCGACTTACATCCATTTTGACTTACGACCGGTTGGTCGGAACCAAGCTTGGTCGTAAGTCAGATGGTACCTGTATATGGCTTGGCACAGTATACATGCCAAGCCTCCTAGGTATATGTTTTAACACAGTATGTATGCCAAGCTTCCTAGGTACATGGCTCAGCACAGTATGCTAGAAAATTTCAAAAGTGCCAAACTATTCACGATGTATCAAGTGCAAAGGATAGTGCGTACACACAGGATAAATGGAGTGGAGAGAATAGTGCAAGCACGCAGGATAGATGGAGTGGAGAGAATAGTGCGTACGCGCAGGATAGATGGAGTGGAAAGAATAGTGCGTACACGCAGGATAGATATACTTTGTTTAATTTGCTAAATGGCTTTTCTTCCATACTGGTTACAAGCTCAAATTATAAATAAATGAATATTAATGGTTCTTAAATTCATCCAAATATTTCAGCTCATTTAATAACAAAATTGGGTTATGTTTGACTCAGAAAGAATTAGTTCAATTGTAAGTATTTTGTTAAGATCTTTATAAGCATTGTTAAGCCTCAATGATTACCAGGAAATAGATATAATAAGTTGAACTGCCACTAACACGTTGATCAGGCGGTGACTGAAAACTTTTCTTGTATGAAGCAGCCTGATGACGGCTCAAGATTTCCTTGCAGCCTGATGACGGCTCAAGATTTCCTTGCAGCCTGATGACGGCTCAAGATTTCCTTGCAGCCTGATGACGGCTCAAGATTTCCTTGCAGCCTGATGATGGCTCAAGATTTCCTTGCAGCCTGATGACGGCTCAAGATTTCCTTGCAGCCTGATGACGGCTCAAGATTTCCTTGCAGCCTGATGACGGCTCAAGATTTCCTTGCAGCCTGATGACGGCTCAAGATTTCCTTGCAGCCTGATGACGGCTCAAGATTTCCTTGCAGCCTGATGATGGCTCAAGATTTCCTTGCAGCCTGATGACGACTCAAGATTTCCTTGCAGCCTGATGATGGCTCGAGATTTCCTTGCAGCCTGATGATGGCTCAAGATTTCCTTGCAGCCTGATGATGGCTCAAGATTTCCTTGCAGCCTGATGACGACTCAAGATTTCCTTGCAGCCTGATGACGACTCAAGATTTCCTTGCAGCCTGATGATGGCTTGAGATTTCCTTGCAGCCTGATGATGGCTCGAGATTTCCTTGCATGCACGACTAATGGTTAAGCATTTGTTTTATTTGTTTTATATGAATAAACAGCAAATATTTGCATATGTTTTTTATTGTTCCTGATACAGTGGTCAATATATCCACATGAATGATTCTTAATGACTATACAGTGGTACCTCGAGTTATGAACTTAATTCGTTCCAGACGGCTGTTTGAGTGCTGATACCAAACGAATTTGTTCCCATAAGGAATAATGTAAATGAGATTAGTCTGTTTCAGACCCCCAAAAATACACTTACAAAAGCACATACAAAAATACACTTACATAATTGTTTGAGTTGGGAGGTGTTCAGAACTCAAGGTACCACAGTATTAGTGAATTTATCCCTCTAAATAACCCTGAAGGGAGGTTCCTTGATGCTGCTGTGGGGTTCTTGATCCAAGGAACTGGACTTGTCCTCCCCTTATTTGGATTGAACCTGATTTCCTACCATTACCCCAATAAACAAATAACAACTTCAGAAGTTGATTCTCAGGAACAAGAATAATAATAATTCCATATTTGGTAAGTTGTGGTTCGCTGCTAAAATAAGAATTGTTTAGGAAAACTACAAATAATTTTGTAAGTTATTATAAATGTGTAGAATGATTGTAATGGCAGATGTGTGGGTTTATATATGTATAGTTATGTACAAGGTTCCTTGTTATTCCTTGCAGGACTGTTGGACTCGACCAAAGGATCCTTCAAGGGATACGGGGCCTTGATGCTGGTAAAGGGCTCTTTATCCAAGGAGTTAGAGCTTCCTTGGATCAAACCTGAATACCTCTTATAATCCCTAGGTGCTATATGACACCCTGTGGGTTTAGCACTTATTAATGATAATACATCAGATGTTGGAAAAACAAGTGTGGTATTCATCACACAGAAACTAACAGATTTCTGGAGTATACCTGGAGAGAGTTCTGGGGGTCAACGCCCCAGCGGTCCGGTCTGGGACCAGGCCTTATGGTGGATCAGGGCCTGATCAACCAGGCTGTTACTGCTGGCCGCATGTAATCCAACGTATGAACCACAGCCCGGCTGGTCAGGTACTGACTTTAGGTGCCTGTCCAGTGCCTGCTTGAAGACAGCCAGGGGTCTATCGGTAATCCCCCTTATGTATGCTGGGAGGCAGTTAAACAATCTTGAGCCCCTGACACAATTCCTGTATGCATAATTTCTGTATGACCCATAAGAATTTATGGCTTATTTTTTTAATATACCAATAATATTAATCGTAGAATGTCCCCTATTTTGTAAGGGGGTGAGGTGACCCCTATTTTGTAAGGGTGACCCCACCTGGCTGGGAGACATGTGGTGACTTACAACAAAATATACAGTATATGGCAAGATGTGTCCCTGAAGGAAGTGCCGTTCCTTCCAACCTATTATAATTATAACGTTTGTCTTTAAGCTGTACTGTTGTTCATTTAGCTGTATAGCCCTTGTGGCTTAGCGCTTCTTTTTGATTATAATAATAATAATGTTGTTCATTTAGTCCTAATACAGAGATTACTAAGAACTAGTATATATATAGTGGCAGAAGTCAGGTGGTAAGTCTCGATTTTCCGGAACCTTTGGTTCCAAAACCTTTCCAAATTACTGAGTTTTCCGCCTTTAGAGAGCACAGTATTCCTTGGTCTTGTGGTTGGATAAGTGACATACAGTTTGGTGGTAAACACACTGCCGTGGGAATTTCAAGTTCCTGCTTGTAAATTTGTATGGTTCCAGATCATCAGTGTCTGGAAAATCGACGCTGTACCTGCAGTAGTAGTACAATCAGGAGTAGATCTGCTATGAAACTAATGAAGCTTAAGCTTGAGGGGCCCCTACTCTCAGAGGACCCCAAAAGCGACTTCACTTCACGTTGCTTAAAAATTTTGGGTCTACTGTATGAGAAGAGGTTGTGAAGGGGCCCCCATAACAATTCAGGCTTCAGGGACCCAAAAAATGTAGGTCCACCACTGAGTACAATACTACTACTATAACTATCCTCTCACAGCTTACTACCTGACTCCTGAAATGTACATAAATAAACTATACCACGGGCAAGGCTTGAACCCGTCGTCAGAGAGTCGTGAACACCAGACGGATGCTTCAGCCACTGGGCCAGCTGGCTACAATAACCTTCATTCAACTAGGTACACTATACGAAGGTTAGCATAGGCACCACTGTGACCACAAATGCAAGTTTCTACAAACTAATTTCCTGCCAGCATGGCCGTGATGAACTCTAGCTCAAGTCCCCTCAAAGCCATCATCATGGTTCAAGCCCTGTCCATGGTATGGTTCGGTTGTAATTCTGTCGTTATGATTTCGTGAGTCATAAGAATGTAAGAAAGAAGGAGCACTGCAACAGGCCTACTGGCCCATGCAAGGCAGGTCCAAGTCTCCTACCAGCTTATACCACTGGCCCAACCTAGTCACGTCAGGTCACATCCACTTAAGGAGCATAAAAAAAATAAAATTGAATAGGCACAACAGACCCAGGATGAGTGAATAGGCACAACAGACCCAGGATGAGTGAATAGGCACAACAGACCCAGGATGAGTGAATAGGCACAACAGACCCAGGATGAGTGAATAGGCACAACAGACCCAGGATGAGTGAATAGGCACAACAGACCCAGGATGAGTGCCTGCCATTCCCATGTGGGTTTTGTGCTTCCCCAAGAGTGTATGTTATCTGTGGAGATATGATACCAGTCCATTCTCTTCAAGGGAACAAAGATTATCAGTAACTGCAGCTACACGAGGTTATAACTTCAAGGTTATAACTGTTATAACTTTACAACAGAAGCAACAGTAGTCTTACAGTGACAACGGTACAAAAAAGTTGACAATTGAAGACTCAAGGCCAACCAGTTGTTTCAGAATGTATATGTTGCAACACCATATACATTGAGATACAGTATATATATGTTGCAACATCATATACACTGAGATGTGCTTATATTTCAGAGTATATATACCTGAGATATGTGTATATCTTAGTATATATACATTAAGAGGTGTATATCTCAGCAGACACTACGAGGTGTGTATTAATATATATACACTAAGAGTTACTTCAGTGTATATATATATATATATATATATATATATATATATATATATATATATATATATATATATGTATGTATGTGTGTGTGTGTGTGTGTGTGTGTGTGTGTGTGTGTGTGTGTGTATCTCAGTGTATATACACTGGTAGTTTACATTAATCAGTATTTTAGGTATTAAAGTATTCTTGTCTGGTGACCCTGGTGTAGTAGATAGACTTTAAACCCCATTAACCAACCAGCCAGTCTTAATGACCATGGTGTAGTAGATAGACTTTAAACCCTTAATATTAACCAACCAAGTCATATCCTTGACAAGGTAGCTCCTTGATGTTGCTGTCAGTTTCTTGATCCAAGGAATCACAGCAACAATTTATTACCTTCCATGCCCTCCCTGTTCTCCCATGCCCTCCCTGTTCTCCCATGCCCTCCCTGTTCTCCCATGCCCTCCCTGTTCTCCCTTCCATGCCCTACCTGTTCTCCCTTCTATGCCCTCCCTGTTCTCCCATGCCCTCACTGTTCTCCCTTCCATGCCCTCCCTGTTCTCCCTTCTATGCCCTCCCTGTTCTCCCATGCCCTCACTGTTCTCCCTTCCATGCCCTCCCTGTTCTCCCTTCTATGCCCTTCCTGTTCTCCCATGCCCTCACTGTTCTCCCTTCCATGCCCTCCCTGTTCTCCTTTCCATGCCCTCCCTGTTCTCCCATGCACTCCCTGTTCTCCCATGCCCTCCCTGTTCTCCCTTCTATGCCCTCCCTGTTCTCCCTTCCATGCCCTCCCTGTTCTCCTTTCCATGCCCTCCCTGTTCTCCCATGCCCTCCCTGTTCTCCCATGCACTCCCTGTTCTCCCTTCCATGCCCTCCCTGTTCTCCCATGCCTTCCCTGCTCTCCCTCCCATGCCCTCCCTGCTGCCATAAACAAGGGAAGGAGGGGGGTTAAGGGGGGGAGGGAGATAATAGTGGTTATTGGTAGTTGCTGGTGGTGGGGGTTAAAGGGTAGTGGCAGGGGGGGAGGGGTTAAGTAGAGTCAGCCAGCAGCTGGTCCTCCTGGCTGGCTAGCTGGCTGGCCTGCCTGGCTGGCTGGCTTCCTGCCTGGCCTGCCTGGCTGGCTGGCTATCATGGCTGGCTGGCTGGCTGGCTGGCTGGCTGACTGACTGGCTGGCTGGTTGGCTTCCTGCCTGGCTAGCTGGCTGGCTGGCTGGCCTGCCTGGCTGGCTGGCTTCCTGCCTGGCCTGCCTGGCTGGCTGGCTATCATGGCTGGCTGGCTGGCTGGCTGGCTGGCTGGCTGACTGACTGGCTGGCTGGTTGGCTTCCTGCCTGGCCTGCCTGGCTGGCTGGCTACCATGGCTGGCTGGCTGGCTGGCTGGCTGACTGGCTGGCTGGCTGGCTACCATGGCTGGCTGGCTGGCTGGCTGGCTACCATGGCTGGCTGGCTGGCTGGCTGGCCTGGCTGGCTACCATGGCTGGCTGGCTGGCTGGCCTGGCTGGCTGGCTGGCTGGCTGGCTGGCTGGCTGGCCTGGCTGGCCTGGCTACCATGGCTGGCTGGCCTGGCTGGCTACCATGGCTGGCTGGCTGGCTGGCCTGGCTGGCTGGCTGGCTACCATGGCTGGCTGGCCTGGCTGGCCTGGCTGGCTGGCTGGCTGGCCTGGCTGGCTGGCCTGGCTGGCTGGCTGGCTACCATGGCTGGCTGGCCTGGCTGGCTGGCCTGCCTGGCTGGCTGGCCTGCCTGGCTGGCTGGCCTGGCTGGCTGGCCTGGCTGGCCTGCCTGGCTGGCTGGCCTGGCTGGCTGGCCTGGCTGGCTGGCTGGCTGGCTGGCCTGGCTGGCTACCATGGCTGGCTGGCTGGCTGGCCTGGCTGGCTGGCTGGCTGGCTGCCTGGCTGGCCTGGCTACCATGGCTGGCTGGCCTGGCTGGCTACCATGGCTGGCTGGCTGGCTGGCCTGGCTGGCTGGCTGGCTACCATGGCTGGCTGGCCTGGCTGGCCTGGCTGGCCTGGCTGGTTGGCTCAGTTCTCCCTCACACCTCCAACAGTCAAGACTCCCTCCATCAACTCCTCCACTCCACCTCCAACATGGCTCTAGAACAAGTATACCCGCACCTCCATGTATACTCCACCATGTATAACACACACACCATGTATACCTCACCATGTATACCTCACAACTTGTATATACCAGAATATTTATACAGATCAATACATGGCTGACTCACCAGCCTTTATGTATATATCCATGTATATTGTGTATACCCATGTATAGTGTATATATCTCCATGTATATTGTGTATACCCATGTATAGTGTATATATCTCCATGTATATTGTGTATACCCATGTATAGTGTATATATCTCCATGTATATTGTGTATACCCATGTATAGTGTATATATCTCCATGTATATTGTGTATACCCATGTATAGTGTGTATATCTCCATGTATATTGTGTATACCCATGTATAGTGTATATATCTCTATACGTACATAATGTATATACATCATGTATATTATGTATATCCATGTATATTATGTATATCCATGTATATTATCCATGTATATTATCCATGTATATTATGTATATCCATGTATATTATCCATGTATATTATGTATATCCATGTATATTATCCATGTATATTATGTATATCCATGTATATTATCCATGTATATTATGTATATCCATGTATATTATCCATGTATATTATGTATATCCATGTATATTATCCATGTATATTATCCATGTATATTATTCATGTATATTATCCATGTATATTATCCATGTATATTATCCATGTATATTATCCATGTATATTATGTATATCCATGTATATTATCCATGTATATTATATATATCCATGTATATTATCCATGTATATTATCCATGTATATTATATATCATGTATATTATCCATGTATATTATCCATGTATATTATATATATCCATGTATATTATCCATGTATATTATATATATCCATGTATATTATCCATGTATATTATCCATGTATATTATATATATCCATGTATATTATCCATGTATATTATCCATGTATATTATATATATCCATGTATATTATCCATGTATATTATCCATGTATATTATATATATCCATGCATATCCATGTATATTATGTATATCCATGTATATTATCCATGTATATTATCCATGTATATTATCCATGTATATTATGTATATCCATGTATATTATCCATGTATATTATGTATATCCATGTATATTATCCATGTATATTATGTATATCCATGTATATTATCCATGTATATTATGTATATCCATGTATATTATCCATGTATATTATCCATGTATATTATGTATACATTTGGTTGCAGTTAATTACCTTAATTAGGATAATTATCACTTCAGTAATTATGTTGATCCAGGTTATAGGACCCATACGGGTTTACAGCTTTATAATGGTAATTATTAACTTAGTTTAGGAGGTTAATTAACATTGTTAATTATGTTAATATTGAAAAAATATTGTATTTTTAACTTATTGGTTAATATGTAGCTCTTGGGCCGGGCAGCAGGTGTTAGGCGGCAGGTGTTAGCATAGGCCTAGTGTGGCAGGTGTTAGGCCTAGTGTGGCAGGTGTTAGGCCTAGTGTGGCAGGTGTTAGCATAGGCCGTGTGGCAGGTGTTAGCATAGGTCTATTGTGTCAGCCGGCAGATGTTATCAGCCGGTAGATGTGTCAGCCGGCAGATGTTAGCCGGTAGATGTTGTGTCAGCCGGTAGATGTTGTGTCAGCCGGCAGATGTTATCAGCCGGTAGATGTTGTCAGCCGGTAGATGTTGTCAGCCGGTAGATGTTGTCAGCCGGCAGATGTTATCAGCCGGTAGATGTTGTTAGCTGGTAGATGTTGTGTCAGCCGGCAGATGTTATCAGCCGGTAGAAGTTATCAGCCGGTAGATGTTGTGTCAGCCGGTAGATGTTGTGTCAGCCGGCAGATATCAGCCGGTAGATGTTGTCAGCCGGTAGATGTTGTGTCAGCCGGTAGATGTGTCAGCCGGCAGATGTTGTGTCAGCCGGCAGATGTTATCAAGTAAGCCGGTAGATGTTGTCAGCCGGTAGATGTTGTGTTAGCCGGTAGATGTTGTCAGCCGGTAGATGTTGTCAGCCGGCAGATGTTATCAGCCGGTAGATGTCAGCCGGTAGATGTGTCAGCCGGTAGATGTGTCAGCCGGCAGATGTTATGTCAGCCGGCAGATGTTGTGTCAGCCGGCAGATGTTGTGTCAGCCGGCAGATGTTGTGTCAGCCGGCAGATGTTGTGTCAGCCGGCAGATGTTGTGTCAGCCGGCAGATGTTGTCAGCCGATAGATGTTGTGTCAGCCGGTAGATGTTGTCAGCCGGCAGATGTTGTGTCAGCCGGCAGATGTTAGATCTAGTGTGACATGTTTGGATAGGTTTATTGTGCCAGCCAGCAGATGTTAGGATAGGCCTAGTGTGGCAGATGTTAGGTCGAGTGTGGTAGCCAGATGTAATAGGCTTAGTGCAACAGACATTAGGATAGGCTTAGTACAGCAGACATTAGGATAGGCCTAGTACAGCAGACATTAGGATAGGCCTAGTGCAGCAGACATTAGGATAGGCCTAGTACAGCAGACATTAGGATAGGCCTAGTGCAGCAGACATTAGGATAGGCCTAGTACAGCAGACATTAGGATAGGCCTAGTGCAGCAGACATTAGGATATGCCTAGTGCAGCAGACATTAGGATAGGCCTAGTACAACAGTTGACAATAAATGATTGTTGTAGACCTTGGTAAGATTTTGTTGTATTTTTAACATGGGAGTGTTAATCTCCCAGGATAACCCAGTAACAGTCCATCATAAGTAAGAAATACAGCAGCAGGCCTACTGGCCCATGCGAGGCAGGTCCAAGTCACCTCCCGGCTTAAACCACCTAGTCAGGTCAGGTCACATCTACTTAAGGAACACTGGCATCAGACCTATTACCACAAGCTAATCAGGTCCAACTCACACCCACCTACACCCACTCATGTATTTATCTAACCTATTTTTAAAACTACGCAACGTTTTAGCTTCTATAACTGTACTGGGGAGTTTGTTCCACTCATCCACAACTATATTACCAAACCAGTACTTTCCTATATCCTTCCTGAAGCTGAATTTTTAAAATTTAAAGCCTGGTCATGGACCTGAGGCCTGGTCATGGACCTGAGGCCCTGGAATGCCCTCAGGTAGACTGCTATGAGTCCTGTTTGGCCAGATATTTTCAGCACGCTATTTATATCCCCTTTAGTTATTCCTGTTTTCCATTTATACATCTCGATCATATCCCCCATAATTCTACGTCTTTCTAGAGAGAGCAGAGTCAGGGCCTCAGTCTATCCTCATAGTGCAGAGTCAGGGCCTCGGTCTATCCTCATAGTACAGAGTCAGGGCCTCAGTCTATCCTCATAGTACAGAGTCAGGGCCTCAGTCTATCCTCATAGTACAGAGTCAGGGCCTCAGTCTATCCTCATAGTACAGAGTCAGGGCCTCAGTCTATCCTCATAGTACAGAGTCAGGGCCTCAGTCTATCCTCACAGTACAGAGTCAGGGCCTCAGTCTATCCTCACAGTACAGAGTCAGGGCCTCAGTCTATCCTCATAGTGCAGAGTCAGGGCCTCAGTCTATCCTCATAGTGCAGAGTCAGGGCCTCAGTCTATCCTCATAGTGCAGAGTCAGGGCCTCAGTCTATCCTCATAGTGCAGAGTCAGGGCCTCAGTCTATCCTCATAGTGCAGAGTCAGGGCCTCAGTCTATCCTCATAGTGCAGAGTCAGGGCCTCAGTCTATCCTCATAGTGCAGAGTCAGGGCCTCAGTCTATCCTCATAGTGCAGAGTCAGGGCCTCAGTCTATCCTCATAGTGCAGAGTCAGGGCCTCAGTCTATCCTCATAGTGCAGAGTCAGGGCCTCAGTCTATCCTCATAGTGCAGAGTCAGGGCCTCAGTCTATCCTCATAGTGCAGAGTCAGGGCCTCAGTCTATCCTCATAGTGCAGAGTCAGGGCCTCAGTCTATCCTCATAGTGCAGAGTCAGGGCCTCAGTCTATCCTCATAGTGCAGAGTCAGGGCCTCAGTCTATCCTCATAGTGCAGAGTCAGGGCCTCAGTCTATCCTCATAGTGCAGAGTCAGGGCCTCAGTCTATCCTCATAGTGCAGAGTCAGGGCCTCAGTCTATCCTCATAGTGCAGAGTCAGGGCCTCAGTCTATCCTCATAGTGCAGAGTCAGGGCCTCAGTCTATCCTCATAGTGCAGAGTCAGGGCCTCAGTCTATCCTCATAGTGCAGAGTCAGGGCCTCAGTCTATCCTCATAGTGCAGAGTCAGGGCCTCAGTCTATCCTCATAGTGCAGAGTCAGGGCCTCAGTCTATCCTCATAGTGCAGAGTCAGGGCCTCAGTCTATCCTCATAGTGCAGAGTCAGGGCCTCAGTCTATCCTCATAGTGCAGAGTCAGGGCCTCAGTCTATCCTCATAGTGCAGAGTCAGGGCCTCAGTCTATCCTCATAGTGCAGAGTCAGGGCCTCAGTCTATCCTCATAGTGCAGAGTCAGGGCCTCAGTCTATCCTCATAGTGCAGAGTCAGGGCCTCAGTCTATCCTCATAGTGCAGAGTCAGGGCCTCAGTCTATCCTCATAGTGCAGAGTCAGGGCCTCAGTCTATCCTCATAGTGCAGAGTCAGGGCCTCAGTCTATCCTCATAGTGCAGAGTCAGGGCCTCAGTCTATCCTCATAGTGCAGAGTCAGGGCCTCAGTCTATCCTCATAGTGCAGAGTCAGGGCCTCAGTCTATCCTCATAGTGCAGAGTCAGGGCCTCAGTCTATCCTCATAGTGCAGAGTCAGGGCCTCAGTCTATCCTCATAGTGCAGAGTCAGGGCCTCAGTCTATCCTCATAGTGCAGAGTCAGGGCCTCAGTCTATCCTCATAGTGCAGAGTCAGGGCCTCAGTCTATCCTCATAGTGCAGAGTCAGGGCCTCAGTCTATCCTCATAGTGCAGAGTCAGGGCCTCAGTCTATCCTCATAGTACAGAGTCAGGGCCTCAGTCTATCCTCATAGTGAAGATTTCTGATACATTGGATCATCTTTGTCATTCTTAATGTTATTATTGCCAACACTTATGCACTGTTGTCTTGGTTTCAGATTACTGCTAACCAGAACTCCTAAATCCTTTTTGCAGTCCGTAATATTAAGATCTACATTATTTAGTTTATATGTGACATGGTTGTTTTCCTGTCCAACATTTAGAACTTTGCATTTGTCTATATTAAACTGCATCTGCCACTTCTCTGACCACTGCATCACACTATTCAAGTCATCCTGGACACACTAATGTCCTCATTAGACTGAATTGGCCGGCCTATTTTGGTGTCATTGGCAAATGTGCTTGTGCTACTATTTATTAATAATATCTTTATTAACTACAAGTACATGTACAGGGTATACAGGCTTAGCTGACATCAATGACATACTACTATGTAGAAAGACCCTTGTTATGCTGAGCATTTTGGGCAAATTAGGTCAGTTTTTGTCCCAGGATGCGACCTACACCAGTCCGCTAACACCCAGGTATCCATTTTACTGATGGGTGAACAGGGACAGCAGGTGTCTTATGGAAACATGTGCCTTAAGTTTTCCAGCTGTACCGGAGGAGATTCGAACCCCAGACCTCAGCGTATGAGCTGAGTGCGCTAGTGATCGATCTACGGGACACCTTATACTCATCTGTGTCATTTATGTAAATTGTGAACGAAGGGCCCAGCACTGACCCCTGTGGAACATTGTGACGTGCCCCCACCCTGATTTCTCCCCATTTATGCTAAAAAAATTTGCTGCCGATATTGTATTGTGGTGCATTAATTTTGTCCCCCAGGATGCGGCCCACACCCGCTGATTAACACCTAGGGGGCAAGCCACCCAGGTTAAGCCAAGAAAGTCAATGTGTCATTGGAGAGATTTATTTTATTTCCATTGGGGTCCTTGAATCTGAAGTGCCCCGGCATGGTAGTGGCTTCCTTTGTACTTGAATAAAAAATTGTAATTACACATTGTAACATTTGCAAAGAAATATCTTTAGTCTTTAAGTGCTAAACCTACAAGGGTGTTGGGCCATAAGGTCAAAACTTGCCTAGTGCAGTAGATATAATACACTGTCACGTGAAGGAGTCAGCAGACATGATAGGCCTAGTGTAGCAACTAACAGGCTGGGGACCCTGATGGAATAATCACTTTAATGGGATAGTGTCAGGCGAGTCAACATGAATAACGAAAAAATGTTACTGTTACAATCATTACACTATAAATTTGACTATAAAATTGATAGCTGGAAAGTTATGATAATCTTTTCCGAGCAAGTACAGAGATAGGTCGGGTAAGATGAGAGTTTGTTCGGATTTTTAACCCCAGAGTGTTAGCCACCCAGGATAACCCAAGAAAGGCAGTGCATCATTGAAGATTCTTATTTCCATTGGGGTCCTGAATTTTGTCCCCCAGGATGCAACCCACACCAGTCCACTAACATCCAGGTACCTACTTGCTAGGTGAACGGGACAAGAGGTGTAAGGAAACACCCAATGTTTCCACCCTGGCTGGGAATCGAACACAGACCCCTTCAGCGTATGAAGCAAGAGCGTTGCTGCCAGGCCACGGGTCCTGTTAAAGGTATATGTGGGAGGGGGGTTGAGAATAGTTGAGATGTGGTTCAAGAGATGGTGGGCACCAGTTTTTGGTAGAAGACATTATATTAACATCAAAAGAATGGAACACTGCAGTAGGAAAATTGTCCCATGCTAGGCAGATCCAGTTCACACCCACTTGGACACCCATCCAGCTTGTATTAATGATCCCCATGTGATTACATGGGAGTTTCTGCTAATTTATAACTATGAGCCTGGCCCATGGCCAGGCTCCGAGAGTAGTGAAACTCTTGAAACTTGGTGGCAAAAGTTCTGGCTTCACACGGTGAGGGTCTGGGTTTGATTCCCGGCGAAGTGGTGGAAACATTGGACGTGGTTTCCTTACACTGGTTGTGTATGTTCACCCATCAGTAAAACTGGTACCTGGGTGTTAGTGGACTCGTGTGGGTCGCATCCTGGGTGTTAGTGGACTGGTGTGGGTCGCATCCTGAGACAAAACTGACCTAATTTGCCTGAAATGCTCAGCATAACAAGCAGCTTTCTATATACATGTAGTAGTATGTCATTAATGTCAGCTATGGTCTGTAAACCTTGTATGCACATTTACTTGTAGTAAATAAAAATATTATTATTATTATTATTATTATTATTATTATTATTATTATTATTATTATTATTATTATTAGTAAAGGTATTTTAGCAAACCAGTACAGTAAACTCGCACTTTAACCCTTAAACGGTCCAAAAGTATATATACGTTCTCTCGCGTAGCGCCCCAAACGTATATATACGTTTCATTTGTCATTCATCCAACATTGGCACGATAGGTCTGAGTCGCCTAGACGTGAAAGAATGGGTGTGCGCACTCAGTGTGCGCCATATGAAAAAAAATGGGGACGCTAGGGTACCACGTGCTCTTATTTACTATTAAAAAAAACTTTTTTTTCTCTCAAAATATTCGGGGCGCTGCACAGGTGAGCGTTTATATACGTTTTGACCATTTAAGGGTTAAAGGTTAATATAGTAGATCTTGTTCCATATTATTTTGTTGTAATTAAGTACCTTGCTGTATCTTCATAATAAATTTATTTAGGTACAGGTACACAAGTGCGATTATCATACACAGTATAAATTAACTAGGATAACCAGTAAATTTTATTTCCACTAGGGTTGTCTTTTCAGTCACTATATAAGTGAACATCTTTGAATGACTTACTATGTAATTCTCTTATTTTTCTTTATTTTACTTGTGATTGTAGTTAACTGTTCAAGAATTTCTACTTAATAGTTGGTCTAGATCATAAGTAACATTTAAGCCTTTTGATCTGTTGCCCAAAATGCATTGCAGACGATGCACCATCCCCCCCCAATGAAAAGCAGGGGTGTCACTAGCATGTTAAGAGACCATGCAATAAGTGTCAGGGGCCCGAGACTGTTCAACTGCCTCCCAGCATACATAAGGGGGATTACCAACAGACCCCTGGCAGTCTTCAAGCTGGCACTGAACAAGCACCTAAAGTCAGTTCTTGATCAGCCGGGCTGTGGCTCGTACGTTGGTTTGCGTGCAGCCAGCAGCAACAGCCTGGTTGATCAGGCTCTGATCCACCAGGAGGCCTGGTCACAGACCGGGCCGCGGGGGCATTGACCCCTGGAACTCTCTCCAGGTAAACTCCAGGTATACTCCAGGTACTGTATACAGAAATGAACGTTATTACTACCTGGGCTGATTATGTTATCATCCCAGCAATAAGATAATGTTACTGTGATTATAACAACATTGTAACATACAGGACAACCTTGGTACTCAAACTATATTTTTCCCAATCCATTTTCTTTTTGGTTGGCTGTTATCACTGATCATCTTAGGCTTATTTATACAAATATAAAAAAGCTCCAAAAAATATAAAGAAATATGAACTAGTTTACAGCCAAGTTCCAGCAGGTCATATTTGTTTGGTCGAGTGCCAGGTTATATTTGTTTGGTCGAGTGCCAGGTCATATTTGTTTGGTCGAGTGCCAGGTCATATTTGTTTGGTCGAGTGCCAGGTCATATTTGTTTGGTCGAGTGCCAGGTCATATTTGTTTGGTCGAGTGCCAGGTCATATTTGTTTGGTCGAGTGCCAGGTCATATTTGTTTGGTCGAGTGCCAGGTCATATTTGTTTGGTCGAGTGCCAGGTCATATTTGTTTGGTCGAGTGCCAGGTCATATTTGTTTGGTCGAGTGCCAGGTCATATTTGTTTGGTCGAGTGCCAGGTCATATTTGTTTGGTCGAGTGCCAGGTCATATTTGTTTGGTCGAGTGCCAGGTCATATTTGTTTGGTCGAGTGCCAGGTCATATTTGTTTGGTCGAGTGCCAGGTCATATTTGTTTGGTCGAGTGCCAGGTCATATTTGTTTGGTCGAGTGCCAGGTCATATTTGTTTGGTCGAGTGCCAGGTCATATTTGTTTGGTCGAGTGCCAGGTCATATTTGTTTGGTCGAGTGCCAGGTCATATTTGTTTGGTCGAGTGCCAGGTCATATTTGTTTGGTCGAGTGCCAGGTCATATTTGTTTGGTCGAGTGCCAGGTCATATTTGTTTGGTCGAGTGCCAGGTCATATTTGTTTGGTCGAGTGCCAGGTCATATTTGTTTGGTCAAGTGCCAGGTCATATTTGTTTGGTCGAGTGCCGAGCAAACGGTAGACTACCGAGCGATTTTTTTTTACCTAATACAGCATTCAAATACCAAATTGTTCAAGTAGGGAGGTGTTCAAGTTCGGAGGTTCCACTGTAGTGATGTAGCAGATTTTGTTCGATTAAATCAATGGTTACTGTACTTCCTTATTTCTAATCTAAATTTGGCCAACTTTAATTCATTGCTGCATTTCCGTTCTTGGTTGGGTATTTTTAGCATGTTAGTGTATTTTATGCAGCTGCAGGGCCACTGATCCCTGAAAACCTCTCCAGGTATACTCCAGGTGTTCCTGATTTGTATTTGTACACTTTGCAGATTATAAATTAATTCTTGTTAGAAAGGTTTCTTGTACATAGACTTGACTTTGTCACCTTCTCTGTATATTTTCCATCGTATTATATCCCTTCTGTAATATGGAGACCAGAACTGAGCAGCATAATCTAAGAGGCCTTGCCAAAGATAAAGTACATGGTGGGTTGGTATTGTAAAGAACTTGCCAAGTATGGGCTAACAGGCCTACTGTAATTTTCCTTCTTTCGTATGTTCTTAGTATATTGTCCAGAGGGTTAATAACCCAGGAAAGCCAAGCCATGCAGCTTTGTCTGCCAAGGGTGATATACGTCCTTCCCCAGGATGCCACCTACAATTGTTAACTCCCAAGCACTCTATGTTCATTGTGTACAGTTTTAATACAGCCTCTCCTTACTTAGCAACGTTCTCATTTACCGATGACTCGGACTTACGATGGGCTCTCTGACCAGTATGCATACCTAAATAATGTATATTAGAGCTGATTTCTTCTGTTTATTACAATATACAGTACACTACTGTATAAACATTAAAAAATATTCCAGAAATGTTATAAATGGTGCAAAGGTGATATTAAAACAATATCAAAGATGGCCGACACAAACCCACTACCATTATAGTATGTTCCTCACTTAGTGACAAATTTGTTTACTGATGTGGTCTTATGACTGGAACTCCATCGTTAACTAAGGAGAGGCTGTATGGCCATAATTTAACATTTCCTATGGTTGCAGCACTTGCTGCTTCCTCCTCTAATATATTTCCATTGTTTCACTGCTACTTGTAAAAGGGAATTTCTCAGTATTGCATGAAGTACGACCTAGAAGTTTGATTTTCCTTCCCCATTGTCTAATATGGGAGAATATGGAATTCTATACCCTCTAAGGCTGTTGTCTTCCTGTATTAATAGCTGTAGTGATCATTGCCCCCATGACCCATTACCTGGAGTTTACCTGGAGAGAGTTCCGGGGGTCAATGCCCCCGCGGCCCGGTCTGTGACCAGGCCTCCTGGTGGATCAGAGCCTCATCAACCAGGCTGTTGCTGCTGGCTGCACGCAAACCAACGTACGAGCCACAGCCCGGCTGATCAGGAACTGACTTTAGGTGCTTGTCCAGTGCCAGCTTGAAGACTGCCAGGGGTCTGTTGGTAATCCCCCTTATGTGTGCTGGGAGGCAGTTGAACAGTCTCGGGGCCCCTGACACTTATTGTATGGTCTCTTAACGTGCTAGTGACACCCCTGCTTTTCATTGGGGGGATGGTGCATCGTCTGCCAAGTCTTTTGCTTTCGTAGTGAGTGATTTTCGTGTGCAAGTTCGGTACTAGTCCCTCTAGGATTTTCCAGGTGTATATAATCATGTATCTCTCCCTCCTGCGTTCCAGGGAATACAGGTTTAGGAACCTCAAGCGCTCCCAGTAATTGAGGTGTTTTATCTCCGTTATGCGCGCCGTGAAAGTTCTCTGTACATTTTCTAGGTCGGCAATTTCACCTGCCTTGAAAGGTGCTGTTAGTGTGCAGCAATATTCCAGCCTAGATAGAACAAGTGACCTGAAGAGTGTCATCATGGGCTTGGCCTCCCTAGTGGGCATAATTACCTGCTCGTCTAAATTTGCCAACTCTTGCAAATACAGTGGACCCCCGGTTAACGATTTTAATCCGTGCAAGAGGGCTCATCGTTATGCGAAATAATCGTTATGCGAATTAATTTTCCCCATAAGAAATAATGGAAATAAAATTAATCCGTGCAAGACGCCCAAAAGTATGAAAAAAAATTTTTTTTACCACATGAAATGTTAATTTTAATACACACAAACTGAAAAAGGCATGCACAATTACATGACACTTACTTTTATTGAAGATCTGGTGATGATTGATGGGATGGGAGGAGGGGAGAGCATTATCTTCTTACTGTTTAGAAGGGGAATCCCCTTCCATTAGGACTTGAGGTAGCAAGTCCTTTTCTGGGGTTACTTCCCTTCTTCTTTTAATGCCACTAGGACCAGCTTCAGAGTCACTGGACCTCTGTCGCACAACAAATCTGTCCATAGAGCTCTGTACCTCCCGTTTCTTCAAGACTTTCCTAAAATGGGCCATAACATTGTCATTGAAATAGTCACAAGCACGGCTTGCAACAGCTGTGTCAGGGTGATTTTCATCTATAAAGGTTTGCAGTTCAAACCACTCTGCACACATTTCCTTAATCTTTGAAGTAGGCACAATGGATTCCACAACTGGCATAGGCTTCTCAGGGTTAGCCCCAAACCCTTCAAAATCTTTCTTAATTTCCATACTAATTCTCACCCTTTTTACCACAGGGTTGGCACTAGAAGCTTTCTTGGGGCCCATGGTCACTTATTTTCCAGAAACACCACCGAAAACACTGTAATAATACGAAATATTCCGAGTGTATGCTTGGATGTTACCGCGGAGGCTGGCTGGTAAACAATGGGACGGCCGGCACATGTGAGGGCACATTGGACGCGTCTCGGACGAAAATCGGTATGCGGGTTTTTAATCGGTATGCGGGGCAAAAATTTTGCGATAAAAGTAATCGTTATGCGGAAAAATCGCTATGCGATGCCATCGTTATGCGGGGGTCCACTGTAATGGATATGGCTTATAGACAATACTTTGAATAGTTTTTCATGCTTTGTAATTAATTTATGTATGGTAATAAAAGTGAATTCTTCATGATGGTAGCAACTTGATAAGGATAGTGTAAGTTTGATAAAGCATTGAACAATGAAACAGTTGTATATTTTCAAGTGAAGATTATATATAACGTGATGGCACCTCCTAGGAGGGGAAAACTGCATGAAGATGTAAGGTTGATTCTATTTATAGCATCGTTCTGTGCTAGTATACGTATTTGTATTAAACACAGTGGACCCCTGGTTCCCGATGTTACCGGTATCTGATAAATTCGGTTGCCGATGCATTTGATCGAAAAATATTTGCCTTGCTTCCCGATACAAAACCCGGTATGCGATACGATTCGTACGAGACTTGTTCACTTGTGGCCTGAACTTCCCCGTGTGTACCAGTGTTTACAAGCCAGCCAGTGTGCGCGCATCTAAGGATACATTCGGTACATTCCATATTATCACTGTTTTTGGTGCTTGTTTCTGAAAAATAAGTCACCATGGGCCCCAAGAAAACTCCTAGTGCCAACCCTTCGAGACCAAGGGTGCTAATGACTGTTGAAATGAAGAAAGAGATAATTGCAAAGTACGAAAGTGGAGTGCGTGTGTCGGAACTGGTCAGCTTGTATAGTAAACCCCAATCAACCATCTCTACTATAGTGAGCAGGAAAACGGCAATCAAGGAAGCTGTTCTTGCAAAAGGTGCAACTGTGATTATGAAAGAGCGACCACAAGTGTTAGAAAATGTTGAGAGACTGTTATTGGTGTGGATAAATGAAAAACGGATAGCAGGAGGTAGCATCTCTCAAGCAATCATTTGTGAAAAGGGTGATAAAAATCACCCTCACACAGCTATTGCAAGCCGTGCTGGTGACTATTACACTGACACTGTTGTGAAACACTTTAGGAAAGTCATAAAGGAACGAGAGATACAGGCCTCTATGGACAGATATGTTGTGCGACAGAAGTCCAGTGACTCTCAAGCTGGTCCTAGTGGCATTAAAAGAAGGGAAGTAACCCCGGAAAAGGACTTGATACCTCAAGTCCTAATGGAAGGGGATTCCCCTTCTAAACATTAACAACTTCCACACTCTCCCCTCTTCCCATCCCATCAATCATCACCAGATCTTCAATAAAGGTAAGTGTCATGTAACTGTGCATGTAATCTTCAGTTTGTGTGTATTAAAATTAATATTTCATGTGGTAAAAAATTTTTTTTTTTTATACTTTTGGGTGTCTTGCACAGATTAATTTGATTTCCATTATTTCTTATGGAGAAAATTGATTCGCTTTCCGATAATTTTGGTTTACGATGAGCTCTCAGGAACGGATTAATATCGTGAACTGGGGGTCCACTGTATTCAGTTAAAATAGCAAGGTATTCCCCTTCTGCTACGCTCTCAGCTTTTTATCACGAGACATTGTTAACCCATACTGGTGTGCAGTATTGTAACATTGATAGTTTACTCTTAAAGCAATTAATTCTGTGGTTTACAGCTAGCGTCTATATACAGTGGACCCTCGACCAGCGATGGCATCAATTAACGATAAATCTGACTAGCGATACATTTTATCGCAAAAATTTTGCCTCGATTAGCGCTAAAAAACTCGACCAACACTATTCCTTCCGTCTGAGACGCGTCCACTTCTGGCCAGTGTTTACAAGCCAGCCAGCCACCGCGGTCGCTTCCAAGCATACAATCGGAACATTTCATATTATCACAGCCTTTTTAGTGATTGCACCTGCAAAATAAGTCACCATGGGCCCCAAGAAAGCTTCTAGTGCCAACCCTACAGCAAAAAGGGTAAGAATTACTATGGATAAGAAGAAAGAGATCATTGCTAAGTATGAAAGTGGAGTGCATGTCTCCGAGCTGGCCAGGCTGTACACAAAACCCCAATCAACCATCGTTACTATTGTGGCCAAAAAAACGGCAATCAAAGAAGCTGTTCTTGCCAAAGGTGCAACTGTGTTTTCGAAACTGAGATCGCAAGTGATAGAAGATGTTGAGAGACTGTTATTGGTATGGATAAACGAAAAACAGATAGCAGGAGATAGCATCTCTCAAGCGATCATATGTGAAAAGGCTAGGAAGTTGCATGATGATTTAATTAGAAAAATGCCAGCAACTAGTGGTGATGTGAGTGAATTTAAGGCCAGCAAAGGTTGGTTTGAGAGATTTAAGAATCGTAGTGGCATACATAGTGTGATAAGGCATGGTGAGGCTGCCAGTTTGGACCAAAAAGCAGCTGAAAAATATATGCAGGAATTCAAGGAGTACATAGACAGTGAAGGACTGAAACCTGAACAAGTGTTTAATGGTGACACTGACAATGTTGTGAAACATATTAGGAATGTCATAAAGGAACGGGAGGTACAGGCCTCTATGGGCAGATATGTTGTGCGACAGAGGTCCAGTGAATCTCAAGCTGGTCCTAGTGGCATTAAAAGAAGGGAAGTAACCCCGAAAAAGGACTTGCCACCTCAAGTCCTAATGGAAGGGGATTCCCCTTCTAAACACTAAAACCATCCAGTCTCTCCTCCTCCCATCCCATCAATCATCACCAGATCTTCAATAAAGGTAAGTGTCATGTAACTGTGCATGTCTTCTTCAGTTTGTGTGTATTAAAATTAATATTTCATGTGTTAAATTTTTTTTTTTCAATACTTTTGGGTGTCTTGCACGGATTAATTTGATTTCCATTATTTCTTATGGGGAAAATTAACTTGACTAACGATGAGCTCTCAGGAACGGATTAATAGCGTTAGTCGAGGGTCCACTGTATATACACATAGTACAGTGTGTATGTATATATACAGTACAGTGTGTATGTATATATACAGTACAGTGTGTATGTATATATACAGTACAGTGTGTATGTATATATACAGTACAGTGCGTATGTATATACACAGCACAGTAGTGTATGTATATACACAGTAGTGTATGTATATACACAGTAGTGTATGTATATACACAGTAGTGTATGTATATACACAGTACAGTATGTATATACACAGTACAGTGTATATACACACAGTACAGTGTGTATGTATATACACACAGTACAGTGTGTATGTATATACACAGTACAGTATGTATACACACAGCACAGTGTGTATATACACAGTACAGTGTGTATGTATACACACAGCACAGTGTGTATATACACAGTACAGTGTGTATGTATACACACAGCACAGTGTGTATATACACAGTACAGTGTGTATGTATACACACAGTACAGTGTGTCTTGTATATACACACAGTACAGTGTGTCTTGTATATACACAGTACAGTGTGTATGTATACACACAGTACAGTGTCTTGTATATACACAGTACAGTATGTATACACACAGCACAGTGTGTATATACACAGTACAGTGTGTATGTATACACACAGTACAGTGTGTCTTGTATATACACACAGTATAATGTGATCATTACCTCAAGTTCTTGTAAACTCACTTCTGCTGAGTTATCTTGGTATTCCATTATATAAAATAGCTACTTGAGTGTTTCCCACACATTGACTTGGTAATAGATGTCACTGTCTGTCCAACAAGACATCTATATGTAAAAAAAAGCTTGCATACTTGCAGTTGGTGATGGTTGATATTCTCAAGTTTACAACGTGGCGTGTTCGATGATCTTTGTATTGGGAATATTTGTAATAAGTGGTTGTTGCTATCTTGTTATGACTTGCTGTTAGTCTCCCAGCGACTATAAAAGAATATTACAGTACAGTGCAGTGGAACCTCTGTATGCGACCTTAATTTGTTCTAGAAGGCTGTTCGAGTGGCGCTTCGTTCGAGTATCGAACAAGTTCTTCCCAACCAATTTTCTGTTTGGTTGGCTGTTATCACTAATCATGGTAGGTATGTGGGTTTAGATTGTCGTGTAAAGTGTTCGGTAAAAGGGGGGGGTACCAAACGGGCTTGCCAAACGAAAGATGTTAGTGGGAGGAGGTTTGGCGTGCATGTGTGTGATAGGTGCAAGTGAGAAGGATTGTGTGTAATTGGGATGTGCATGGGAGTTCTGAGTTCATGCGTACTTTGTGTCAATTAATATTTGTCAATTAATGCCTTCTGAAGAAGGCCCTTTGTAGTAGCGTATAATAGTAGAAGTCTGAGAACGCTGCATGGTACAGCAAAAAAGATAGGATTTGACTCCCATTGTAAACTAATTCAGGTATGATATCATGGTACTTAGGGTTCTGTTAATAATATTATGGAAAGTCAAACACATCTTGTGATCCTGACTTATGCAACAATGTGAGGATGTCCGGAGGGGTGGGTATAGCAGGGAGGGGGGTGGGTATAGCAGGGAGGGGGGTGGGTATAGCAGGGAGGGGGGTGGGTATAGCAGGGAGGGGGGTGGGTATAGCAGGGAGGGGGAGGGGAGGGAGTAACATGATTGAGATCATGTTGAGAGAGATAAAATTAATTAATATGCAAGGTGAGGGCTTGGTTGGATACATGTCGGGTTTATAATTGTATGACTGGGTATGCATTTGTATTCTTGTGGTATAACATACTTATGTTTTAGGTATATTACCTGGGGAATGTATGATATATCCGTTGTGTCGTTGGCATAGTGTGTAGGAGGGGAAATAATCCATTATTAGGTAAGAGTTTGTAATCTGTTTAGGGAAGTGGGAAAGGCCGGTATAAGTCACTATACGGCATTATGTTCTTTAATGGTTTTAAACAGATGCACGCATCAAGTATGTACTTATTAAATTGCTCTAGTTATGTTTATGACCTGATGTAGTGTCAGGCCAAGTTACTGGTTAGTACCACATACACTGTACCTTTTTCTTTGTGCGCCTAGCCATATAGGTACATGTTCAGTAAGTGCTGTTCAAAGGCAAAGTTCATAAGATGGTCAGGGATGTGTATATTAATGTATTGTATTATTGGTGTAGGTGATTCTTCTATAACCTATGTTCAGTTATATGTATCCCTAGTGTGTATCTGTTAGCTTTTGTCTGTCACATGTACAGTGGACCCCCGCATAACGCTAATAATCCGTTCCTGAGAGCTCAATGTTATGCGAAATTATCGTTATGCTAATTAATTTTCCCCATTAGAAATACGTAATGGAAATCAAATTAATCCGTGCAGGACACCCAAAAGTATGAAAAAAAACATTTTTACCACATGAAATATTAATTTTAATACACACAAACTTAAGAAAACATGCACAGTTACATGACACTTACCTTTATTGAAGATGTGGTGATGATTGATGGGATGGGAGGAGGAGAGACTGGATGGTTTTAGTGTTTAGAAGGGGAATCCCCTTCCATTAAGACTTGAGGTGTCAAGTCCTTTTCTGGGGTTGCTTCCCTTCTTCTTTTAATGCCACTAGGACCAGCTTCAGAGTCACTGGACTTCTGTCACACAACATATCTGCCCATAGTGGCCTGTACCTCTCGTTCCTTTATGACTTTCCTAAAGTGTTTCACAACATTGTCAGTGTAATAGTCACCAGCACGGCTTGCAATAGCTGTCTGAGGGTGATTTTCATCCATGAAGGTTTGCACTTTAAGCCACTTTGCACAGATTTCCTTAATCTTTGAAGTAGGCAACTTCTTCAATTTCTCTCCCTTCCTCCGAAGCAGTTTCCTCAGGTCTGGCCTCTTGCTGTTGAAGATGATCTAGCAGTTCATCAGTGGTTAGTTATTCATTGTCCTCCTCCACTAACTCTTCCACATCCTCCCCACTAACCTCCAACCCCAAGGACTTCCCCAATGCCACAATGGATTCCTCAACTGGCATAGGATTCCCAGGGTTAGCCTCAAACCCTTCAAAATCCCTTTTGTCTACACATTCTGGCCACAGTTTCTTCCAAGCAGAGTTCAAGGTCCTCTTAGTCACTTCCTCCCAAGCCTTACCTATAATGTTTACACAATTGAGGATGGTAAAGTGATCTCTCCAAAACTCTCTTAGTCAGTTGAGTTTCTGAGGTCACTGCAAAGCACCTTTCAAACAGAGCTTTTGTGTACAGTTTCTTGAAGTTGGAAATAACCTGCTGGTCCATGGGCTGCAGGAGAGGAGTGGTATTAGGAGGCAAAAACTTGACCTTAATGAAGCTCATGTTCGCAGAAAGTCGCTCTGCCAAGTGTGTAGGATGACCAGGGGCATTGTCTAATACCAGGAGGCACTTAAGGTCTAATTTCTTTTCAGTTAGGTAATTTTTCACATTGGGGGCAAATGCATGGTGTAACCAGTCATAGAAAAAGTCCCTATTGACCCATGCCTTATTGTTTGCCCTCCACAGCACACACAAATTAGCCTTGAGGATATTCTTTTGCCTGAATGCTCTGGGAGTTTCAGAGTGATACACTAATAACGGCTTCACTTTGCAATCACCACTAGCATTGGCACACATGAGAAGAGTAAGCCTGTCTTTCATAGGCTTATGTCCTGGGAGTGCCTTTTCCTCCTCAGTAATGTAGGTCCTGCTTGGCATTTTCTTCCAATACAGGCCTGTTTCGTCACAATTAAACACTTGTTCAGGTTTCAGTCCTTCACTGTCTATGTACTCCTTGAATTCATGCACATATTTTTCAGCTGCTTTTTGGTCCGAACTGGCAGCCTCGCCATGCCTTATCACACTATGTATGCCACTATGCCTCTTAAATCTCTCAAACCAACCTTTGTTGGCCTTAAATTCACTCGCATCACAACTAGTTGCAGGCATTTTTCTAATTAAATTCTCGTGCAACTTCCTAGCCTTTTCACTTATGATCGCTTGAGAGATGCTATCGCCTGCTATCTGTTTTTCGTTTATCCACACCAATAACAGTCTCTCAGCATCTTCTATCACTTGCGATCTCTGTTTCGATAGCACAGTTAAACCTTTGTCAAGAACAGCTTCCTTGATTGCCGTTCTCTTAGACACAATAGTAGCGATGGTTGATTGGGGTTTACTATACAACCTGGCCAGCTCGGAGACATGCACTCCACTTTCATACTTAGCAATGATCTCTTTCTTCATCTCCATAGTAATTCTCACCCTTATTCCTGTAGTGTTGGTACTAGAAGCTTTATTGGGGCCCATGGTCACTTATTTTTCAGGTGAAATCACTATAAAAAGGCTGTAATAATACAAAATGTTCAGATTGTATGCTTGAATGTTACCGCGGAGGCTGGCTTGTAAACAATGCCACTGGCAGAACAAGTGAGGCTGGCTCAGGCCGCATGGATGCGTCTCGGACGAATCGCATTGAGCGAATTTTTTAGCGCTATGCGAGGCAAAATTTTAGCGATAAAATGCATCGCTATGCGGATTTAACGCTGTGCGGTGCCAACGTTATGCGGGGGTCCACTGTATTGGGTTATAGGTAAACTGTGTATGCCGGTATGGTGCAACATTGTATGTTTTATGATTTAATTGTATTTCACCCTTGGTTACAGGGTCCATTGTTGTAATGTAGTGTATTTTAAATAAAATATAAAAAAAAATCATGGTAGGCCCCATGGTGACTTATTTGTACAAATAATACAAAAGAAAAGTCACCAAAAAATGCGAAGAAACATGAAATAGTTTACAGCGAAGTTCTGGGAGGTCGTATTTGTTTGGTCCAGTGCTGACCTTTGTTCCAGTAGGAAGCTGGTCGTATACCGAGGTTCCACTGTGTATATACAAGTACAGTGGACCCTCGACCAGCGATATTAATCCGTTCCTGAGAGCTCATCGTTAGTCAGAATTATCGTTAGTCAAGTTAATTTTCCCCACAAGAAATAATGGAAATCAAATTAATCCGTGCAAGACACCCAAAAGTATTGAAAAAAAAAAAATTTTTTACCATATGAAATATTAATTTTAATACACACAAACTTAAGAAAACATGCACAGTTACATGACACTTACCTTTATTGAAGATCTGGTGATGATTGATGGGATGGGAGGAGGGGAGAGTGTGGATGGTGTTAGTGTTTAGAAGGGGAATCCCCTTCCATTAGCACTTGAGGCAGCAAGTCTTTTTCTGGGGTTACTTCCCTTCTTCTTTTAATGCCACTAGGACCAGCTTCAGAGTCACTAGACTTCTGTCACACAACATATCTGTCCATAGAGGCCTGTACCTCTCGTTCCTTTATGACTTTCCTAAAGTGTTTCACAACAGTGTCAGTGTAATAGTCACCAGCACAGCTTGCAATAGCTGTGTCAGGGTGATTTTCATCAAAAAATGTTTGCACTTTAAGCCACTTTGCACACATTTCCTTAATCTTAGAAGTAGGCAACTTCTTCAATTTCTCTCTCCCCTCCTCCGAAGCAGTTTCCTCAGGTCTGGCCTCTTGCTGTTGAAGATGATCTAGCAGCTCATCAGTGGTTAGTTCTTCATTGTCCTCCACCACCAACTCTTCCACATCATCCCCACTAACCTCCAACCCCAAGGACTTCCCCAATGCCACAATGGATTCCTCAACTGGCATAGGATTCTCAGGGTTAGCCTCAAACTCTTCAAAATCCCTTTTGTCTACACATTCTGGCCACAGTTTTTTCCAAGCAGAGTTCAATGTCCTCTTAGTTACTTCCTCCCAAGCCTTACCTATAATGTTTACACAATTGAGGATGCTAAAATGATCTTTCCAAAACTCTCTTAGTCAGTCGAGTTTCTGAGGTCACTACAAAGCACCTTTCAAACAGAGCTTTTGTGTACAGTTTCTTGAAGTTGGAAATAACCTGCTGGTCCATGGGCTGCAGGAGAGGAGTGGTATTAGGAGGCAAAAACTTCACCTTAATGAAGCTCATGTCCCTAGAAAGTCACTCAGCCAAGTCTGAAGGATGACCAGGGGCATTGTCTAATACCAGGAGGCACTTAAGGTCTAATTTCTTTTCAATTAGGTAATTTTTCACATTGGTGGCAAATGCATGATGTAACCAGTCATAGAAAAAGTCCCTAGTGATCCATGCCCTACTGTTTGCCCTCCACAGCACACACAAATTAGCCTTGAGGACATTGTTTTTCCTGAACACTCTGGGAGTTTCAGAGTGATACACCAATAAAGGCTTCACTTTGCAATCACCACTAGCATTGGCAGACATGAGAAGAGTAAGCCTGTCTTTCATAGGCTTATGTCCTGGGAGTGCCTTTTCCTCCTGAGTAATGTACGTCCTGCTTGGCATTTTCTTCCAAAACAGGCCTGTTTCGTCACAATTAAACACTTGTTCAGGTTTCAGTCCTTCACTCTCTATGTACTCCTTGAAGTCCTGCACATATTTTTCAGCCGATTTGTGGTCCGAACTGGCAGCCTCACCATGCCTTATCACACTATGAATGCCACTACGCTTCTTAAATCTCTCAAACCAACCTTTGCTGGCCTTAAATTCACTCGCATCACTAGTTGCTGGCATTTTTCTAATTAATCGTCATGCAACTTCCTAGCCTTTTCACATATGATCGCTTGAGAGATGCTGTCTCCTGCTATCTGTTTCTCGTTTATCCACACCAATAAAAGTCTCTCAACATCTTCTATCACTTGCGATCTCAGTTTCGAAAACATAGTTGCACCTTTGGCAAGAACAGCTTCCTTGATTGCCGTTTTCTTGCCCACAATAGTAGCGATGGTTGATTGGGGTTTATTATACAACCTGACCAGCTCAGAGATACGCACTCCACTTTCATATTTATCAATGATCTCTTTCTTCATCTCCATAGTAATTCTCACCCTTTTTGCTGTAGGGTTGGCACTAGAAGCTTTCTTGGGGCCCATGGTGACTTATTTTGCAGGTGCAATCACTAAAAAGGCTGTGATAATATGAAATGTTCCAGTTGTATGTTTGGAAGCGACCACGGTGGCTGGCTGGCTTGTAAACACTGGCACCAAAGGGACAAGTGAGGCGCGCTCAGGCCAAAGTGGACGTGTATGGTACAGAACGAATAGCGCTGGTCGGGTTTTTAAGCGCTAGTCGAGGCAAAATTTTTGCGTTAAAATGTATCGCTAGTCAGATTTATCGTTAATCGATGCCATCGTTGGTCGAGGGTCCACTGTATTTTGTTCATCAGGGGTAGTGGAAAAGAATTCTTCCCTTGTAAGCCGTGCATGTTGTAGGTGGTGATTAAAACGCCAGGAGCAAGGGGCTAGTAACCCCTTCTCTTTAAATTACCAGATTTTAAAAGAAAAACTTGAGTATTTCTCTATACATATTACGTACAAGCTTGTGCAATATATGTACAGTGCACTATATAATTTCTTACCAAATGTAGTAATATGTATACATAGTACTGTATGTATATACATATACAGTACTGTGTATATATGTATTTGTACACCTGATTTACAGTACAGCTTCTCCTCACTTAGTGATGTACGTACTCGTTTACCGATGCCTCAGACTTACATTGGGCTCACTGACCAGTATTTATACCTAAATAATGTATATTAGGGCTGGTTTCCTCAATTCTGTTTATTACAATATACAGTACACTGCTGTATGAACATTTAAAAATACAGTGGATCCCCGGTTAACGATATTTTTTCACTCCAGAAGTATGTTCAGGTGCCAGTACTGA
Organism: Cherax quadricarinatus; assembly: GCF_038502225.1. Taxonomy (NCBI): domain Eukaryota; kingdom Metazoa; phylum Arthropoda; class Malacostraca; order Decapoda; family Parastacidae; genus Cherax; species Cherax quadricarinatus. The sequence continues at coordinate 255,134 of NW_027195084.1, forward strand.
CCAAATTTGTTCCCATAAGGAATATTGTGTAGTAGATTAGTCCATTTCAGACCCCCAAACATACACGTGCAAACGCACTTACATAAATACACTTACATAATTGGTCACATTCGGAGGTGATCGTTATGCGGGGTCCACTGTATATTAAAAATGTTATAAATGGCGCAGAGGTGACATTAAAACAACATCAAAGATGGTTGACACAAATCAACTACCATTATAGTATGCTCCTCTTTTAGCAATAAATTCGACAGGGTCTTGGGTCCCTATCTCCGTCATTAAATAAGGAGAGGCTGTATTTGAAAGTAACATTGTTGTAGTTTTTAAGTGACTTTGTATCAAGGTTCTTAATTGTCTTTCAGGATTTCAATGAAGCTGCTGAGAAGGTGAAGAAGCTGAAAACTAAACCAAATGACGAAGAGTTGAAGGAACTTTATGGCTTGTACAAGCAAGTTACTGTTGGTGATATTAACACAGGTATGTTGTACACCTTGAGTACACTTGGTACTCTCTTCAGGTGGCTTGTACGTGTACAAGCAAGTTACTGTTGGTGATATTAATACAGGTATGTTGTACACCTTGAGTACACTTGGTACTCTCCAGGAATGTAATGAGGCTTAACTGTGCTGGAGAATAAAGAAGTACATGTATTTGATTCTAAGGAAAGTTAATACAGTTCATTTAGGTACCAGACGAGCCAGGCCGTGGCCAGGCACCAGACGAGCCTGGCCTGTGGTCAGGCTCGTCTGGTGGTTTTAATACTCTCGGAAAAACTGAAAACTCATCAGAGGTACAGGTACATGTAAGTGCAGTTATCATATGTAATTTAGCATCTGTAAATTACCTAGCATAACCCAAAAAGTCAGTGACTCTTTCCATAAGGTGTGAGTAAATTCTTTGGATCAAGAGCACTGGCATCCAGGATCCTCCCTATAAAAGGGCCTTACTGTACTAGTTTAGTACAGCTATTTTGATGAATTATCAAATGCTCAGTTTTTCAAGGTTTTCCCTTCAAGGATGAGGGAGAGGGGTTACATATGTCTTGATGTTGCTCAGATGGTGTTGATCCAGGAAAGTGGAGGTATCTTCCCTTACAAGTTCCTGTAAATCTGATTACCCTCCATTACATAAGATATTACAAGACCCCGGAGGAAATAAGTCACTTTTGCCAGACTTGGTTACCCTGATGGGTAAATCACACATTATTATGTATGATATTGTACTTGTGTATCTGTACCTAAATAAATTCCTTATTCTCTTGAGAGAATGAGGCTTAAATATAATGCCAGATCACCCAGGCTGTGGTAGATACATGGGCCAGTGGGTCATCAGCAGCAACAGCCAGGTTGATCGGGCAAGTACCAGACTCAGGACTAGACTGTGAGAGTAAGAAAGCTCTTGAAACTCCTCAGAGATACAATATATCAAAGATAAAGATACAAGCGGAAGACAGACATAAAAGTAAATAGGTCATTAAGGTCAGTTAAGCAAGAAAACTCGAATGGATTCAAACAGGATAAATTTCGAGTTAGAAAGATATAGGAAGGTAGTGACTAGGTATTTATTGAGTGGAATAAACGGCTTTGTAGAGTTATTGAAGTTAAAACCTTTTATAAGTTTTAAAAACAGGTTTGATAGATAAGAGAAGGGTTTGACTTAACAAGTGTGGGTCAGTGGGCCTACTGCAGTGCTCATGTTTTTGTTCCCCAGTCTCTAATCCTTGTGGGTTTAGCACTTAGATATAAACACCCCTCTTCCAACCAAACCTGATGCCTCCCATTCTGCCACTGTACAGTATAACTCATACAGATTTAGTGCTTCCTGGTGCCTGTTGTAATATTACTTTATTCACATTTCTTGAAGCTAGCTGCCACCTGTTTCCAAGGCGCTGTATGACCCCCTCCCCATGGATCTAATATTTCCCGCGACTCCCAATATTTCCCCGTCTACAGTGTTACGTATATGATGCATGATTTTATGATGATTCCTCATCAGCGAGTATTATCACTTTTTAAAATTGTTGTTTAATAATTACATTCTTCAGATTAACCAATGATACAACATTGTAGATAAGAAAAACGATTTCATAGTTCTAAATAAAATTTTTCATCACTCAGATGGAACAAAAGTGAATTTGGAGTTTGAGGTTCAGATTGTTACCAAGCAGCGTGACTGACAGCGTTGTGTGACCCGTGTGTGTTATACTTAGTTTTGATTATAATACTGAGCATGGCTGAGGTGGTTATGTAAGCTGTCAGACCACTCTGCAATAACATGATTGTGCAACAATCAGGGTAACTTTGCCTCAGATGAGTGAAAAACAATCAAAACTGACTTTAGTAAAACTTGCAACAAATGTTTGTGCCAGCAGTGTAACTTTGAAACATATCAAAGTTCCCCATGAAGACTGGGTGACCCCAAAAGAAAAATATTGTCATTTATTTTGTATCTTTGACACCTTGATAGACTGGCTTGGCAGTCTTTTATCAGTCCCATTTTTGCTGTGACAGTTGACATTGTTTTTTTCCATTAAACAAGACTTCCTTCATTTGACCCGACAGTGATCCAGGACTGACCAAAATGGTCATAAGTTTCCTTCCAAATGAGTTATTTGTGACTCATGAAATCGTAATGACACGATTGCAAACAAACCATACCATGGGTGGGGTTAGAACCCGCGATCAGAGTCATAAAACTCCAGACCAACGTGTTAGCCACTGGGCCAGCTAGCCACATTAAGATTCATCCAACTAGGTGTACTGGTGTACAAATATACCTAGTTGGATGAATCTTATTGTAGCTGGCTGACCCGGTGGCTAATGCGTCGGTCTGGAGTTTCGTGACTGATCACGGGTTCGAACCTCACCCGTGGTACGGTGAGTTATTTGTGAATTGTTCCAGCCATGGTGTTGGCATTTATTCTTAACTCTTATTTTTAAACTCGACAGAGAGGCCAGGTATGCTGGACTTCACAGGGAAGGCCAAGTGGGATGCCTGGAACTCCAGAAAAGGAATGAGTAAGGATGCAGCAATGGAAGCTTACATTGCCAAGGTGGAAGAACTTGTTGGAAAATATGGTTTGGAATAATCAATTCTCATCCACCTGTGATCAAATTTTACAAGTTTCATTGTTTAATGAAGCTTCATCTAAATTAGAAAAGTTTCAAGTATTGCACCTGTTTTAGCTAACTATATTGGTTGGAAGTCTGCACTTTTGTGATACTAAATAAATGTATTAAATTTATTTGTTTTCAAGTGTCCCTCAGATGTTTCTTGTATTTAGAATGTTTAAGATGCATCTCTGTTTGTCCAGCTGGTGGTTTGTTGCTAGATCATTGTTGCAATTGTTGCAGTATACACTATAACAATCCTAAAATGTATGATCAATAATGCTCTAGATGTTATTTTTTTCCTGACTTCTGATTCCCTGGGGCTGAATATTTCCTTGATATGCTCTCTACTTCTTCCTCTCTCCAGAATGCAACACAGGTCGACCATCACTAATCCGGTACCAGTGGGACCTGTAGTGTGCTGGATTACAGTTAGAATACACTTAATTAATCTACCAATAGAGACTTTCTGCTACATCTTCCTCATTTTCATCACAGCTTTCTCCTCCGCTGGCTTGTTGTTGCTGTGGATTTACAACCATCTGCACAATTTCTGAGTCAGTATAATGATGAAATTTGAAATTATGCTAGCCGAAATTAGTGCCGGATTACTGATGGAACCGGATAACTTATTGCCAGATTAGTGATGGCCGACCTGTATTGTTATCTGATCCACTTTTTCTAATTTGTTGAAATGTAATTTTTTTTTTTTTTTTAAGATGGGGGAGTGTACACACCCTGAGACGTCCAACCACATATATATACACAGTTAACATTAACATTAATGATACACAGTTGACAATCAGTATTTTAGGTATTGTTGACTGGTTTACCAGTGACTGTAATGATCCTGGTGTAGTATATACTTTACATTTCACCAACTAGTCTTGTACATGAGGTACAATTACCATAATTATATCAGAAACACTGCTGGAACAAGTATCTTCACCAGGTGCCTGATCAACCAGGCTGTGATGGGTATGTGGGGTAGTGGGCCACCAGCAGCAACAGCCTAGTTGACCAGACTAGCCTGACCCAGGACAAGGCTCAGAGTAAAAAAAAACTCTAGGAATTCATCAAAGGTGTATCAAAGGATGCACAATACCCCTGATTTATTTACTAGTTTTTCTCTCTAGTACGTATAATTTTTTTAATATAAAAATTTAAAATTAGCGAAATCCATGAGAGGATATAAAAATTGAGTACATTAATAGTATTTGTTATTAGACATCAGGTGAAATACATTATGACTATTTCATTTACAAAGTGCACATACTGTAATCTACAAAACATGTTAGGGTCATGTACTAGCATTATTGAAGGTATCTTAGTAATAATGAGGTTGATGTTACATAACCTCACTTGAAGTTTTATTAGTATGAGAGTATGATGGGAAAATGAGAATTAATGGTTTTGGAGTATTGGATGACGCACTAGAGCACAGTAACGTACATTATTACACGACCACCTCACAAGTACCGACACACTTTAAATACATAAAGCTACACACTGAAGCTTTGGATCTTTAAAAACTGAATTAAAGTCCATCAGCCAATGAAAGTTAATAGTTTTAAAATGTGCTTTTAAAAATTCTTTCTTCACTAGAAGTACAATGTATATATAAAGTTGCAGGTCGGTGCCGACACGGCGGTTTATCCCACCAACTCGTCCTACCTTATGAAAGTTAACGTCTTAATATATAATAGGAAAGAATTAATGAGGGGAAGGGACAGCACTGATTTGCTGTAAGTGAATATTTTAACACAAGAAGGCACCTACATTTGTGTAGATCTATAAGCCATTTTGTTATTAACAAAATTGTGGAAATGTTACACTTGTCAGTTCAAAAAAATTAATTTGTATTCCATGTAAGACAATTGTTTTTTGTTCTTCACAAATTGTTATACAATAATATAAGATATAAAGAGACAGAAAAACTAATGCAGCTTCACCCAGACTTAAGTTCTACTTTTAACAATAATTTCTTGTATTTTTAAACTGATAATTATTCTAAATGTGATAGTATTTGTGATATGCATTTTAGTTTAGTTAATTTTATCTATTGTGTTGCATAGCTGGTGAGGGGCTCCTGATCTAAGGAATTGGATCCGTGCTTGGATTCCTTTAATCAAACCTGAATTTGTTCCATTCCTCCAGCAGCTATATGATCCTTTGGGTTTAGCACTCCCCGTGAATGTAATAACGTTGCATAAAAAATTTGATTGCTAAGAGTGCTGAGTAACCTATAGGGTGAAAGTTCTCTGAAGATATTACAACTATGTACAACAGTTGAGCTTTATAAAGTATCTGCCGCTCCACTGTGAGCGAGACCGTCAAATATTGTTCTACTTGGTGAATTACCTTCCATAGCTTGACAGCCGGAACCATTTTTTATATAGCAGTAAACCCACATGGGTCTGAGCACAGAATGCTAGAGCCTCAATCCTCAGCTACAACAGCATTGAAATATTTGCAATTACTGTAACCTAACATGCAAGATTACCATCTTGTCAACGTCTCTCATTGACAAAATATGCTTAACAAATAATACACAAATAACCATCATATAGAAGGAACTTACGATGTTTTGGTCTGATTTAGGCCATTAACTAGTGTGTGACCAGTGGTCCGAGTCAGACCAAAATGTCGTCGTAAGTCTACGTGCAGGTTATTTGTGTAAATTAAAATTCTTTGTAACCATGAAATTAGTCAGTGTTTCCAAGCTGCAATAAAAATACAGTATGATAGTGTGCCCACAAACATACCCCATCAGTCTCTCAAGACCAAACTACAACATTGTAAAAAAAAAACTACCAGAATATATACTCAATCTGAGAACTATTCAAATTATATAAGTTAAAAAATAATAAGTCAGTACTGTGGCTAAAATAATTATAACCAACAATTATATAAGAAAGTAAATATTTTGTCCATCCTGGATCATAGTTATGACTAACAAAATGAATGTGTTAATTTCCTCACAAAGCGTACAATGTGTGCTTTATATATTACAAAATATTAATTACAACGTGTGGTTTACATCATATAAAATATTACAAAGAAAGTCTTAATGCTTCAGGATGGACTGAAATATAATCTACCTTCACCTTCAATTTGTGGGTTGTGTATATAAGTTATTTAGAGGTAATATGAGAAGGGTAATATAACACTACAGTGCTTGTGCTTACAGCACAGTTTAACACACGTTTTAGTACACAAATATGTTAGCAATAAACAATACCCCCAAACATTCTTGATCTCCCATAAATTCACTCTAATAAGTAATATTTTCTGATACTTTAATGTTTGTTTTATATACGTATAAGCTATATGAAGCCTCAGGTAATGTAATATAGAAATAATAGACGTGCAGAGGACAGTGTTGTCCTCACTACAAGACAGGTGCGGACAGGTAGTCTCTGTAATCACTTACGATTAACCTCGTCACTTTCTTTTAATTAGGTAGTTGATAGAATATATAACTGTGTGAATATTTTGATACCAAACAATAATAGTTCTTAGTTTTGATTATAATACCAAAATATAATACACATTAAACACCTTACATTAACATAACTGTGACTGTCACATCAACATAAAACTGAACACATTTCAGTATTACAGAAATGTAATCCCCTCAAGGGAGGTTCCTTCAAGGTGAGGGGCTCTTGATCCAAGAAATTGGACCTAACTTTTCCACACAGATTTAATAGAAAATCAAAATAACATCAAAATTTTAAATAAAATCAACACATTATGAAAAAAAAAATATTGTTAATTTAGTTTATAGTGCTTGACCAAATTGTTAAATATATTTGTGTGGAGCAGCACTGTGTGACCCTTGTGGGTTTAGCACTTAGCAGTATAATAATATTCATGGAGAAGCACTAAGCCTGCATGGGTCATACTGTGCCTGGGAGGGAATGAAACAATCTGGTTTAATCCAGGGAAAAGGATAATTACCACAAGCAAGTATTCCAGCCGTCACCCTTATTGTCCTGGACACACTGACACTGTCCTGTAATGTTACTCTCCACACACTGACACTGTCCTGTAATGTTACTCTCCACACACTGACACTGTCCTGTAATGTTACTCTCCACACACTGACACTGTCCTGTAATGTTACTCTCCACACACTGACACTGTCCTGTAATGCTACTCTCCACACACTGACACTGTCCTGTAATGTTACTCTCCACACACTGACACTGTCCTGTAATGTTACTCTCCACACACTGACACTGTCCTGTAATGTTACTCTCCACACACTGACACTGTCCTGTAATGTTACTCTCCACACTGACACTGTCCTGTAATGTTACTCTCCACACACTGACACTGTCCTGTAATGTTACTCTCCACACACTGACACTGTCCTGTAATGCTACTCTCCACACACTGACACTGTCCTGTAATGTTACTCTCCATAAAACATCATCATAAGTGACAGTTTTAGTTGCAGGAAACATGAACTATAATAGTAACAGTTTACAAGAACAACTTCAAGCACATAAAATACTTTTGCCAGTGTTACTTCAGACTTGTGTAAGAGTTCAATGTTAAGTGACTTCCCATCCACGGCTCCAGGCAGCTGCCTGACACTACTCGTCTGGGCCTCCAGGCAGCTGCCCGACACTCCCCGTCCAGGGCTCCAGGCAGCTGCCCGACACTACTCGTCTGGGCCTCCAGGCAGCTGCCCAACACTCCCCATCCAGGGCTCCAGGCAGCTGCCCAACACTCCCTGTCTGGGCCTCCAGGCAGCTGCCCAACACTCCCCATCCAGGGCTCCAGGCAGCTGCCCAACACGCCCCGTCTGGGCCTTCAGGCAGCTGCCCAACACGCCCCGTCTTTGCCTCCAGGCAGCTGCCCAACACGCCCCGTCTGGGCCTCCAGGCAGCTGCCCAACACACCCCGTCTGGGCCTCCAGGTAGCTGCCCAACACGCCCCGTCTGGGGCTCCAGGCAGCTGCCTGACACTACTCATCTGGGCCTCCAGGCAGCTGCCCGACACTCCCCGTCCAGGGCTCCAGGCAGCTGCCCAACGCTCCCTGTCCGGGGCTCCAGACAGAAAGATAGTCCTGTATTAAAATCGAGAAGTGAGCTAATAAGGTAGTTTAATGTTGGGTGCAATAATCCAGATGACACTAACACAGCAAGTCACTACTACTCTCTTAACACATGTCAGTACAACATTGACCTTAATGTTGGCTGACAATGTCAAAATTATTCTCCATGCTTCTGACATTAATAAGTCATTACAACAATTTTCAAAAGCTTTTGCCCGCCGTTTTCCCATTATTTTGAGTGATGTTTTTGATATATACTATATTCCTTAATTCTATGTAGAATTTATATATTACGTATAATTTTCATTTTTGAGGTGCATCAGATTTTGATGTAAATATAATAATATTGATAATACAATGTACTAGTATACAATATCAATCATAACTGTAAATACAATAATACAATGTACTAGTATACAATATCAATCATAACTAAGCTAAATTTTTTATAAAGTAATTAATAAAAATATTACACAATGAACACATAATTGGCACATAAGTACTGTGAGTGAGTTATGAGTGCAGTCTGTTGTTACTTTAAAAGTGACTTTTTTCACTAGTCGACACATTTTCTCCTGCACATTTTAATATTGTATGCGGCTAACTGTTACCTTGAACATGTTTCACAATAAATGCAACTCGTTGAACTAGTTATTAAACTCGTATAAAAATAATTCGAAAATGGAAAAAAATTTGGATTCGTGAAAATCAGTTTTCCCATACACAAAATACAATCTTTTTTTTTTTTATTTTCTACCAATAATGACACTTTTATCTCTTGTAAAAAAGACAATAACTGCTACTTAACTATAATGGAATGAAAAAATCTACCTTAAACTACAAGTACCGGATTACACGAGAAAGCGAGGCACTAATTGATAAACGTGTTTAGAAAAAGTGTCCCTCAGGCTCTGGATCCTCGGATCACAAGCCCTTTGCCAGCATCAAGGCACCTCCCCCCCCCCCTGTGAAGGGTAATAAAATAGTATTTAACTAAACACTTCTAGGAGCATCTCATGAGGCACAGTGCAATTGAGCAGTTGCAACAACAATACAGGAATTCCTAGTACTGTATACTTCTCTAAGCTAAAAGCTTCCTACTATACTACTACGTCCCACCGAGGCAAGACCAGTCATCTTAAGAAGGACACTTGCATTCTGGTCACTTTTTAAGTTGTCAGTGTGTGTCTAAACTGCAATATCCTCACACATCCTTCTGGGTGTAGACACTAAGATAAGATTTCGTTAGGATTTTTAACCCCGGAAGGTTAGCCACCCAGGATAACCCAAGAAAGTCGGTGCGTCATCGAGGACTGTCTAACTTATTTCTATTGGGGTCCTCAATCTTGTCCCCCAGGATGTGACCCACACCAGTTGACTAACACTGGTGTTATTTGCTGCTAGGTGAACAGGACAACAGGTGTAAGGAAAAGTGTCGAAATGTTTCCACCCGCCGGGAATCGAACCCGGGCCCTCCGTGTGCGAAGCGGGAGCTTTAGCCACCAGGCCACAGGGCCACTGTACTTCCTACCTCTGCCCATCCTTCTGGGTGTAGACACTGTACTTCCTACCTCGCCCATCCTTCTGGGTGTAGACACTGTACTTCCTACCTCTGCCCATCCTTCTGGGTGTAGACACTGTACTTCCTACCTCTGCCCATCCTTCTGGGTGTAGACACTGTACTTCCTACCTCTGCCCATCCTTCTGGGTGTAGACACTGTCCTTCCTACCTCTGCCCATCCTTCTGGGTGTAGACACTGTACTTCCTACCTCGCCCATCCTTCTGGGTGTAGACACTGTACTTCCTACCTCTGCCCATCCTTCTGGGTGTAGATACTGTCCTTCCCACTCTGCCCATCCTTCAGAGTGCAGCACTGTCCTTCCTACCTCTGCCCATCCTTCAGAGTGAAGGCACTGTTCTTCCCACTCTGCCCATCCTTCAGAGTGAAGGCACTGTACTTTCCCACCTCCAGGACTCAAGTCCAGCTAACCAGTTTCCCTGAATCCCTTCATAAATGTCACCTTGGTCACACTCCAACAGCACATCTACACTCATTGGGAGAGCACTAAACCCTGGAGAAATGAAAGGCATTCAATTCAAAGAATTAGAGCAAAGATTCAGTTCCTTAGATCAAGAACCCCTCACCATCAAAGAACCTTCCTTGAGAGGCTGACAGCATGTTAAATCCCCAAAACAACTTGCTGTCACCCTAAAGCACACATGCTGGATGTTTGAGCCCCAATCACTTAAAACCCTCTTTCACCCCCTCCCTCTAATTCTTGCTAGTACATTCCTGCTCCTTCAACTTGTATTCAACACAAAAGCTACAGTAAGTGAGGAGATCTTGTACTTCCATGAAGGAGGGATGTTAACGTTGCAGTTTTATAACTGTAGTGTAAGCACACCTCTGGCAAGACAGTGATGGTGTAAATGATGGTGAAAGTTTTTCTTTTTCAGGCCGCCCTGCCTTGGTGGGTGACTACCGATGTGTTAATAACAAAATATGTAGTTCAGCGTCTGTGAATTTGTGAAAGCCAAGTACGGAGTGAGTGATGGTGAATGTGATTCCTTCTTCAGGTTGTCCTGCCTACTGCACCTTGCTGTCAAAACTGTCAATCTTAATAAATACTCTACAGTAAAACTTAATTGTAACGCACTTTCATTAATAATTAACGCAAGTGTGGGAATGTATGTCACTGCTTACTATTACTATTTTAATTATTATCGGCAAGAAGCACTAAACCCATAGGGGTCATTACAGAACATGAGGAAATGGGATTTAATCGGGGTTGATCTTAGGGTAGGACAGCTCCAATTCCTTGAATCAGGAGTCCATTATCAGTTTCTCATACACAGAATTCCTTTCAAGGACTACTGTTCAAGGGTGATGCCTTGAGAGTGAAAGGTTTTTGATTCAAGGAACTAGATCTACTCTCCCCCTCCATGGATCAAATATAACTACCCCCCCCCCCCCCAACACTTCCTATTCCCCAGGTGGTGTATGAGTATGACAATAATAATAATAATAATAATAATAATAATAATAATAATAATAATAATCAGTAATAATAATAATAATCACTTCTCTTATAAAGGTCGTCTATACAATATTATGTTTCATAAATTACATTAAAAATTACATTAAAAAAGTTGAATATTCAACAACTGGTTAAAACCTTCATAATATCTGATATTAAATTTTGGTTGCATTTTTCTAGTTCCATTACAAAACCTGCCACTGTATAGAGGACTTTCTTACGAGAGTTTATTGTACCTTTTACAAGAATTATTATATACACAGCCATTCTCAATCTTTGGATTATATGACTCAAACAGCGCAGTAATTATACACTGTATTTATAAGCAACAACATTGAGTTTCTTATGTCGGGGGAAATACAATATTTCTAGCAAGGTTTATATATTTTTTTTTTCCAACAAACCGGCCATATCCCACCAAGGCAGGGTGGCCCAAAAAGAAAAACAAAAGTTTCTCTTTTTAAATTTAGTAATTTATACAGGAGAAAGGGTTACTAGCCCCTTGCTCCAAGGTTTTTATTAAAAGGAATATAAATATCTTTGCTCTATAGTATTTACATCAGGTTTTCCTGCCATCCAAAACATTGTCGGCACTGTTGCAGTTGCACGTGCAACATAATCTGGGGAGTCGAGTCACAATACAGTTGTTGCAACAATTCACAATTACCCACAATTTGGATTAGAAACTTGGGTTATTGGTCGGTCCTTTGATGCAATATTGGTCGGTCCTTTGATGCAATATTGGTCGGTCCTTTGATGCAATATTGGTCGGTCCTTTGATGCAATATTGGTCGGTCCTTTGATGCAATATTGGTCGGTCCTTTGATGCAATATTGGTCAAAAATGCACCACATGCTAGTGGCTGGCTTTTATGCCTGACAATATTTTCTTACATGTAAATTACATTACCTGTATAATGCAGAAAAAATGATTTGTAAGATGAGCCAAAATGTCTGCCAAGTGTCTCTAAATATATATTACTTATGAATAACGTGGGCAGTAAAGTGTTCATACATCAGGTATCTTGGTCAATATTCTTACCGAAGTGTTAAAAAACACTACCAAAAGCTACTTTCCTAAAAGATCATAATTCAACGCTCGCACAGGAAATCAACTCAAGATTCGGATTTCCTCAAAAATAAACGTACAGTTAACACTTCTAATTGATGGACCCCTGTTCAGCATATTTCATACATTATGGACAAAAAATTGGCCTGACAAGTGGAATCATCGGACAAAGTGAAAATAAATTTGTAATTCCAGTTTTTGCCACAGTGATGGTGTTTAGCTTTACCGTGAATGACTGAATGTTACTGAGAAGTTTGTTGTGTATGGACCAGAGCAACCAGGTTCAGGACCTGTTTGTCTAAAGTGTTCCTCCAAGTCACAGGTCGGGCAAATTAGATTAATTTTGTCCCCAGGATGCAACCCACACCAGTCTGCTAACACCCAGGTACCTACTTACTACTAGGTGAACAGTGACAGAAGTTAATGGATTAAGATTGCAATACTGTACTCAAAATCTTAATGCAATGCATGACCACAGTTCATTAGAAGAGCAAGCTAGAACTGTGAACAATGTTGAATATTTGTACACCAGAGCGCGATGGTACTTCAGTGTTTATGCCTTCACTGTCACCAGGTATTTTCTGAATTATGTATACAGAGCAGTTGTGGACACACCTGACAAGAGCAGTTGTGGACACACCTGACAAGAGCAGTTGTGGACACACCTGACAAGAGCAGTTGTGGACACACCTGACAAGAGCAGTTGTGGACACACCTGACAAGAGCAGTTGTGGACACACCTGACAAGAGCAGTTGTGGACACACCTGACAAGAGCAGTTGTGGACACACCTGACAAGAGCAGTTGTGGACACACCTGACAAGAGCAGTTGTGGATACCTCACAAAGGCAGCTGTGGACACACCTCAAAAGGACAGCTGTGGAAACACCTCACAAAGGCAGCTATGGAAACACCTCACAAGGGCAGCTGTGGAAACACCTCACAAAGGCAGCTATGGAAACACCTCACAAAGGCAGCTGTGGAAACACCTCACAAGGGCAGCTATGGAAACACTTCACAAAGGCAGCTGTGGAAACACCTCACAATGGTAGCTATGGAAACACCTCACAAGGGCAGCTGTGGACACACCTCACAAGGGCAGCTGTGGACACACCTCACAAGGGCAGCTGTGGACACACCTCACAAGGGCTGCTGTGGACACACCTCACAAGGGCAGCTATGGACACACCTCACAAGGGCAGCTGTGGACACACCTCACAAGGGCAGCTGTGGAAACACCTCACAAGGGCAGCTATGGAAACACCTCACAAAGGCAGCTGTGGAAACACCTCACAAGGGCAGCTATGGAAACACCTCACAAGGGCAGCTATGGAAACACCTCACAAAGGCAGCTGTGGAAACACCTCACAAGGGCAGCTATGGAAACACCTCACAAAGGCAGCTGTGGAAACACCTCACAAGGGCAGCTATGGACACACCTCACAAGGGCAGCTATGGAAACACCTCACAAAGGCAGCTGTGGAAACACCTCACAAGGGCAGCTATAGAAACACCTCACAAGGGCAGCTATGGACACACCTCACAAGGGCAGCTGTGGACACACCTCACAAGGGCAGCTGTGGACACACCTCACAAGGGCAGCTATGGAAACACCTCACAAGGGCAGCTGTGGAAACACCTCACAAGGGCAGCTGTGGACACACCTCACAAGGGCAGCTGTGGAAACACCTCACAAAGGCAGCTGTGGAAACACCTCACAAAGGCAGCTGTGGACACACCTCACAAGGGCAGCTGTGGACACACCTCACAAGGGCAGTTGTGGACACACCTCACAAGGGCAGCTGTGGACATACCTCACAAGGGCAGTTGTGGACACACCTCACAAGGGCAGTTGTGGACACACCTCACAAGGGCAGTTGTGGACACACCTCACAAGGGCAGTTGTGGACACACCTCACAAGGACAGCTGTGGACACACCTCACAAGGGCAGTTGTGGACACACCTCACAAGGGCAGCTGTGGACACACCTCACAAGGGCAGTTGTGGACACACCTCACAAGGGCAGCTGTGGACACACCTCACAAGGGCAGTTGTGGACACACCTCACAAGGGCAGTTGTGGACACACCTCACAAGGGCAGTTGTGGACACACCTCACAAGGGCAGTTGTGGACACACCTCACAAGGGCAGTTGTGGACACACCTCACAAAGGCAGCTGTGGACACACCTCACAAGGGCAGTTGTGGACACACCTCACAAAGGCAGCTGTGGACACACCTCACAAGGGCAGTTGTGGACACACCTCACAAAGGCAGCTGTGGACACACCTCACAAGGGCAGTTGTGGACACACCTGACAAGGGCAGCTGTGGCAGCATCTGACAGCTGATATTGTGTCATAATTACAACACTGGTCATCCCCACTAAGGGAGGGTGACCCAAAAAAGAAGAAACACTTTCACCACCACTCACTCCATCACCGTCTTGCCAGAGCTGTGCCCACATCAGCTCAAAAACTGTATTTTCCAACCTCCAGGACTCAAGTCCGGCTAACTGGTTTCCCTGAATCCCTTCATAAATGCTACTTTGCTCTCACTCACAATATAAGAAATAATTCTTCTCCAGATATTTTCGATCATAATGTCTCTTTATTTCTAAAAAAAACAATACTTTAGTGGAAAAAACTAAGTTTAGGTAACATGGATATAATGCCCGGCTCAGTCTTTTCATTCTGTTATATTAATGTAACTCATCAGTAACATTTATGTAATTTAGAATTATTTTAAGGTATCTTTAATCTTAAGTCAGACCCCAAATGTCTTGCATAAGCATGTATGTCATACCTGGAGTATATCTGGAGGGCACTCTGAATGTCAACACCCCCGTGACCAGGCCTCATGGTGGATCAGGACCTCATCAATCAGGCTCTTAATGCTAGCCGCATGTAACTCAACGTATGAACCACAGCTTGGCTGGTCAGGTACTGACTTTATGTATCTGTCTGGCTCCTTCATGAAGACAGCTGGGGGGTCTTGAAGATAGCTAGTGGTCTTGAAGACAGCCAGGGTCTTGAAGACAGCCGGAGGTCTATTGGTAATCTCCCTTTTGTATGGTGGGAGGCAGCTGACACTTATTGTGTTGTCTCTCAGTGCACTTCCGGGGGCGTTGACCCCCAGAACTCTCTCCAGGTAAACTCCAGGTAACTCATGGCACCCCTACTTGTATTGGGGTAAGTTTATTTTCCCAAACCTGCACATGAAAATCACTCCCTATGAAAGCAAAAGACTGGGCAGGAGATATAACGTTACCCCAATACAGCTTGCGTTGGGGTATCATTATATCTCCTGCCCAGTCTTTTGCTTTCATAGGGAGTGATTTCCATGTGCAGGTTTGGGAAAATAAACTTAACTATGATGACTGTGACAGTCTCCCTCAACTTCCATCATCAACAACTGTGTATAAGTCACTGTACTGTTCTTGTTCCAGGATTTCTCACTCATCCAAGTCTATCTTACTGATGATGTTCTCATACAGAAGTGTGTTCACTACATACTTGTTAGCAGTTAACATTCTCTCTCACAGTCTTCACTAATTAACACATAACACATACATACAACAGTATACACCACATACATACAACAGTATACACCACATACATACAACAGTATACACCACATACATACAACAGTATACACCACATACAACAGTATACACCACATACATACAACAGTATACACCACATACATACAACAGCATCACAGAAGAAACAACAAGAACAGCAAGAAACCACCAAGAAATCTACTATTCAACTTGACTACCCAGCAGGACGTCGGTGTTCCATCTACCCCCACACCATGGCTCAGGGCGACACAACAACAACAACACCAAACATGGCCACCTCCCTCTCAAACTCCCCTTCCTTCACAGGATTCAGACTGCCAGATAATCTCCCAGGTATGACCAAATATCTTGATACTGTTAAGTCATACATCATCACCTTAACTACCGATAATATGAATCTTTGTGCAACACTAACTCAACATGAACCACAATAGCTCACCTTGAGAGTAAGATTCACAGCCTTGAACAAAAGATAATGACATCTAGAGTGAGTGACTTTGGCAAGACCCTACAAACAGCCATAGCCAACCACACGGAACAAATAACATCTCTAAACACAAAGGTTGAAGAAGCAGTCTCCTCTCAAGGGAGGTTCTGTGATGCTGGTGAGGGGTTCTTGATCTAGGAAATTGGATCTGTGCTCCAGTTTCCCTGAATTGAGCCTGAATGCCTTCCATCCTCCCCCCCCCCCCAGGTGCTGTATAATCCTATGGGTTTAGTGCTTCCCCGTGATTATAATAGTAATAATGAAGAAGTGGTAAACGATTGAATGAACAACATGGATACCCAGCTGAACGACAACTTTGCGCACCGAGGTGATAAAACCGAGCAAGAAAAGTTATCTGACGCAATAATAATTAGCAGTTCACTCTTTACCAGTGAAATAAACCAAACCAACTGCAAAGATACTACAATTCAGATCATAAAAGATAAACTAAATGTTTCTGTACGAGTGACAGAAATAAAGGAAATGTGATTACTAGGGCACCAGAGTAGAAAACAAAGTGTTATGTTTAGATTTTATACATATAACAGGAAAAAAGATCTAATCAGTTCACCAATTAAAGCTAAAATAAGATGTATACATAAATGAATTTGAGAAGAAAATGTCAGAACCTCTTGTACAGGGTAAGAAAACTTAAACAGGAGAATAATGACAAAAATCACCAGTACTTCACATGGGATGAAAAAATTCTAGTGAGAAAAACAAAGGTAGGCTGTTTGTATACTATCACAAGCAAACATGAACTGTCCAGCTTTCTTCAAGAGCCTAAACATGACATTGCAAGCACCTTTGCTATGCCTGGTTACACAGCCATACACAACTGTAGGCCCGATCAAGTCGGAGGTGGCACAGCATCTAGTACTCTGCTGAACCTGAATATATCAAATCTACCTGCACCAGGGGTGAAAATGGTGAATATACATTTGCAAAATTCAAATTCAAAACCCTAAAAAAAGTCATAACAGTTGGAGGTATCTACAGAGTACCTCACTTAAATATTTACACATTTAATATAAATAACATGATAACTGACTCAGAGATGAATAAACACCACCTGATACTTACAGTTGACTTCAACATTACTGACTCAGAGATGAATAAACACCACCTGATACTTACAGGTGACTTCAACATTACTGACTCAGAGATGAATAAACACCACCTGATACTTACAGGTGACTTCAACATTACTGACTCAGAGATGAATAAACACCACCTGATACTTACAGGTGACTTCAACATTACTGACTCAGAGATGAATAAACACCACCTGATACTTACAGTTGACTTTAACATTACTGACTCAGAGATGAATAAACACCACCTGATACTTACAGGTGACTTTAACATTACTGACTCAGAGATGAATAAACACCACCTGATACTTACAGGTGACTTCAACATTACTGACTCAGAGATGAATAAACACCAGAGATAAAACACCTCAATTACTGGGAGCACTTGAGGTTCCTAAACCTGTATTCCCTGGAACGCAGGAGGGAGAGATACATGATTATATACACCTGGAAAATCCTAGAGGGACTAGTACCGAACTTGCACACGAAAATCACTCACTACGAAAGCAAAAGACTTGGCAGACGATGCAACATTAACACAATGAAAAGCAGGGGTGTCACTAGCACGTTAAGAGACCATACAATAAGTGTCAGGGGCCCGAGACTGTTCAACTGCCTCCCAGCATACATAAGGGGGATTACCAACAGACCCCTGGCAGTCTTCAAGCTGGCACTGGACAAGCACCTAAAGTCGGTACCTGAGCAGCCGGGCTGTGGCTCATACGTTGGATTGCGTGCAGCCAGCAGTAACAGCCTGGTTGATCAGGCTCTGATCCACCAGGAGGCCTGGTCACAGACTGGACCATGGGGGCGTTGACCCCTGGAACTCTCTCCAGGTAGACTCCTGGTAAACACCACCTAATACTTACAGGTGACTTCAACATTACTGACTCAGAGATGAATAAACACCACCTGATACTTACAGGTGACTTCAACATTACTGACTCAGAGATGAATAAACACCACCTGATACTTACAGGTGACTTTAACATTACTGACTCAGAGATGAATAAACACCACCTGATACTTACAGGTGACTTCATCATTAACCTCATCCATGAACATGACCCAGAAGTAACTGAATTCACTAACACTATGAGCAACTGCTTACTCCTACCATCTATAACCAAACCAACATGAATCACCGAGACAAGTGTCTCACTACTTGACCATATCTGGGCCAACACTATATCCCTACTAAGAGCAAGCATTATCACAGATAACTCCACACACCACTATCCCACCATTCTCACAACAAACTTATGTAAACTCCCACGGGACACAAGCAACATCTCTTTCCGACTACATGACGAAACATCGGTAAAATATTTTATTTCGGCACACCTAGCCTCAAGGTCCTTGGACCAGAGTAATCAAGGTCCTTGGACCAGAGTAATCAAGGTCTTTGGACCAGAGTAACCAAGGTCTTTGGACCAGAGTAACCAAGGTCCTTGGACCAGAGTAATCAAGGTCTTTGAACCAGAGTAACCAAGGTCCTTGGACCAGAGTAATCAAGGTCTTTGGACCAGAGTAACCAAGGGCTTTGGACCAGAGTAACCAAGGTCCTTGGACCAGAGTAATCAAGGTCTTTGAACCAGAGTAACCAAGGTCCTTGGACCAGAGTAATCAAGGTCTTTGGACCAGAGTAACCAAGGGCTTTGGACCAGAGTAATCAAGGTCCTTGAACCAAAGTGATTTCTAATAAATGTCTTGGTGTTTGTTTACATGTAATTCTTAAACACAATGTACTTTAGTATATACCTCTAATTCAACCTACTATATATAAGCCTCGTAACACACACACTAGCAGTAGCAAAATTAAAAATAAACATAAGCAATGCCCGGGTTACACTGATTTATGAACACTATTGAACGTCCTGGCTACCTTGATTTATGAACACTATTGAACATCCTGGCTACCTTGATTTATGAACACTATTGAACGTCCTGGCTACCTTGATTTATGAACACTATTGAACGTCCTGGCTACCTTGATTTATGAACACTATTGAATGCCCTGGCTACCTTGATTTATGAACACTATTGAACGTCCTGGCTACCTTGATTTATGAACACTATTGAACATCCTGGCTACCTTGATTTATGAACACTATTGAAGGTCCTGGCTACCTTGATTTATGAACACTATTGAATGTCCTGGCTACCTTGATTTATGAACACTATTGAATGCCCTGGCTACCTTGATTTATGAACACTATTGAATGCCCTGGCTACCTTGATTTATGAACACTATTGAATGCCCTGGCTACCTTGATTTATGAACACTATTGAACGTCCTGGCTACCTTGATTTATGAACACTATTGAATGCCCTGGCTACCTTGATTTATGAACACTACTGAACGTCCTGGCTACCTTGATTTATGAACACTATTGAACGCCCTGGCTACCTTGATTTATGAACACTATTGAACATCCTGGCTACCTTGATTTATGAACACTATTGAATGCCCTGGCTACCTTGATTTATGAACACTATTGAACGTCCTGGCTACCTTGATTTATGAACACTATTGAACGTCCTGGCTACCTTGATTTATGAACACTATTGAACGTCCTGGCTACCTTGATTTATGAACACTATTGAACGTCCTGGCTACCTTGATTTATGAACACTATTGAACGTCCTGGCTACCTTGATTTATGAACACTATTGAACGTCCTGGCTACCTTGATTTATGAACACTATTGAACGTCCTGGCTACCTTGATTTATGAACACTATTGAACATCCTGGCTACCTTGATTTATGAACACTATTGAATGCCCTGGCTACCTTGATTTATGAACACTACTGAACGTCCTGGCTACCCTGATTTATGAACACTATTGAATGCCCTGGCTACCTTGATTTATGAACACTACTGAACGTCCTGGCTACCTTGATTTATGAACACTATTGAACATCCTGGCTACCTTGATTTATGAACACTATTGAATGCCCTGGCTACCTTGATTTATGAACACTACTGAACGTCCTGGCTACCTTGATTTATGAACACTACTGAACGTCCTGGCTACCTTGATTTATGAACACTATTGAATGCCCTGGCTACCTTGATTTATGAACACTACTGAACGTTCTGGCTACCTTGATTTATGAACACTACTGAACGTCCTGGCTACCTTGATTTATGAACACTACTGAACGTCCTGGCTACCTTGATTTATGAACACTATTGAATGCCCTGGCTACCTTGATTTATGAACACTACTGAACGTCCTGGCTACCTTGATTTATGAACACTACTGAACGTCCTGGCTACCTTGATTTATGAACACTATTGAATGCCCTGGCTACCTTGATTTATGAACACTATTGAATGTCCTGGCTACCTTGATTTATGAACACTACTGAACGTCCTGGCTACCTTGATTTATGAACACTATTGAATGCCCTGGCTACCTTGATTTATGAACACTATTGAATGTCCTGGCTATCTTGTTTTATGAACACTATTGAATGCCCTGGCTACCTTGATTTATGAACACTATTGAACGTCCTGGCTACGTTGATTTATGAACACTATTGAACGCCCTGGCTACCTTGATTTATAAACACTATTGAACGCCCTGGCTACGTTGATTTATGAACACTATTGAACGTCCTGGCTACTTTGATTTATAAACACTATTGAACGCCCTGGCTACCTTGATTTATGAACACTATTGAACGCCCTGGCTACCTTGATTTATGAACACTACTGAATGCCCTGGTTACACTGATTTATGAACACTATTGAACACCCTGGTTACACTGATTTATGAACACTATTGAATGCCCTGGTTACACAGATTTATGAACACTACTGAACACCCTGGTTACACTGACTTCTGAACACTATTGAACATCACACAACACTCTCCCCATGTCTCTCTCAGACTTCCCAAAAATGTATAAAATTCTGACCAATATATATATATATATAAACTTATGATCTGTCATAAACCTCTAATAAATAAGAAACAAAAAGTTAAGCTAAGAAATTGCATATTTTTACATTTTCTTGATATTTACTTAAGAAGGTCAAGTTCTGAGGTTAAGTCAGATGAGGATCAGCTGAAAATCAATTTCTTGAAAACTTTCAAGCTTTTCTAAGCTGACGATTCACCACTGAAGCTTATTATACCTAATGAGTTGCTTCCTCGGCCCCCTTTTCCTCGACCCCCCTCTTCCATTACACAACAGTGCCTGGTCGAGGGGTACTCGGGTGTCATATAGCTTTGACGTCCTCACAATCGGAACTGTCGCCCTGAAAATATTGAAGCCGCTATAGGTCAGGTGAAGCATAACTTTCCAAGTTAAAAAAATCTACATCAGAATTTGATTTACAAAAATAATGTACAGCAAATACATTGTCTCCCTGGGGAGGTGGAAGAAAATTCTTCCTCCGTGAGCCATGCATGCCGTAACAGGCGACTAAAAATGCCAGGAGCAAGGGGCTAGTAACCCCTTCTCCTGTATATATTATTAAATGCCAGGAGCAAGGGGCTAGTAACCCCTTCTCCTGTATATATTATTAAATGCCAGGAGCAAGGGGCTAGTAACCCCTTCTCCTGTATACATTACTAAATTTAAAAAGAAAAACTCGTTTTTCTTTAAAAGTCACCTGTCTTGGTGGGATATGGCCGATGTGTTGAAAAAATCACAAACATTGTGTAACATTACAAGACCTGAATTTTGGCTCTCAGATGAATCATGCACAAATTATTAAACAAATGAATTTTAAACTAAATTACAAAGGTAGAGTAGTACGAAAACTTTTTTTTTCAAATTTTAGAAATAACATGAAGGTAAAAATGTTTAGCCATGAGTACGGTACATCTTGGTGATAGTAATAGTGTGAGTGATCCAGTGATAGTGTGAGTGATCCAGTGATAGTGTGAGTGATCCAGTGATAGTGTGAGTGATCCAGTGATAGTGTGAGTGATCCAGTGATAGTGTGAGTGATCCAGTGATAGTGTGAGTGATCCAGTGATAGTGTGAGTGATCCAGTGATAGTGTGAGTGATCCAGTGATTATGTGAGTGATCCAGTGATAGTGTGAGTGATCCAGTGATAGTGTGAGTGATCCAGTGATAGTGTGAGTGATCCAGTGATAGTGTGAGTGATCCAGTGATAGTGTGAGTGATCCAGTGATAGTGTGAGTGATCCAGTGATAGTGTGAGTGATCCAGTGATAGTGTGAGTGATCCAGTGATAGTGTGAGTGATCCAGTGATTATGTGAGTGATCCAGTGATAGTGTGAGTGATCCAGTGATAGTGTGAGTGATCCAGTGATAGTGTGAGTGATCCAGTGATAGTGTGAGTGATCCAGTGATAGTGTGAGTGATCCAGTGATTATGTGAGTGATCCAGTGATAGTGTGAGTGATCCAGTGATAGTGTGAGTGATCCAGTGATAGTATGAGTGATCCAGTGATAGTGTGAGTGATCCAGTGATAGTGTGAGTGATCCAGTGATAGTGTGAGTGATCCAGTGATAGTGTGAGTGATCCAGTGATAGTGTGAGTGATCCAGTGATAGTGTGAGTGATCCAGTGATAGTGTGAGTGATCCAGTGATAGTGTGAGTGATCCAGTGATAGTGTGAGTGATCCAGTGATAGTGTGAGTGATCCAGTGATTATGTGAGTGATCCAGTGATAGTGTGAGTGATCCAGTGATTATGTGAGTGATCCAGTGATAGTGTGAGTGATCCAGTGATTATGTGAGTGATCCAGTGATAGTGTGAGTGATCCAGTGATTATGTGAGTGATCCAGTGATAGTGTGAGTGATCCAGTGATTATGTGAGTGATCCAGTGATAGTGTGAGTGCTGGAGCAACGTGGCACCTACTGCACATGTATGGTATATGCTGCAAGCTGAAGGCTGGTAGACACAAACCACCCTGGGAGGTATTACCATCCTGTGGTAGTAGGTTGGTAGACAACAACCACCCAGGGGGGTACTACCATCCTGTGGTAGTAGGTTGGTAGACAACAACCACCCAGGGGGGTATTACCATCCTGTGGTAGTAGGTTGGTAGACAACAACCACCCAGGGGGGTACTACCATCCTGTGGTAGTAGGTTGGTAGACAACAACCACCCAGGGAGGTACTACCATCCTGTGGTAGTAGGTTGGTAGACAACAACCACCCAGGGAGGTACTACCATCCTGTGGTAGTAGGTTGGTAGACAACAACCACCCAGGGAGGTACTACCATCCTGTGGTAGTAGGTTGGTAGACAACAACCACCCAGGGAGGTACTACCATCCTGTGGTAGTAGGTTGGTAGACAACAACCACCCAGGGAGGTACTACCATCCTGTGGTAGTAGGTTGGTAGACAACAACCACCCAGGGAGGTACTACCGTCCTGTGGTAGTAGGTTGGTAGACAGCAACCACCCAGGAAGGTACTACCATCCTGTGGTAGTAGGTTGGTAGACAACAACCACCCAGGGAGGTACTACCATCCTGTGGTAGTAGGTTGGTAGACAACAACCACCCAGGGAGGTACTACCATCCTGTGGTAGTAGGTTGGTAGACAACAACCACCCAGGGAGGTACTACCATCCTGTGGTAGTAGGTTGGTAGACAACAACCACCCAGGGAGGTACTACCATCCTGTGGTAGTAGGTTGGTAGACAACAACCACCCAGGGAGGTATTACCATCCTGTGGTAGTAGGTTGGTAGACAACAACCACCCTGGGAGGTACTACCATCCTGTGGTAGTAGGTTGGTAGACAACAACCACCCAGGGAGGTACTACCATCCTGTGGTAGTAGGTTGGTAGACAACAACCACCCAGGGAAGTACTACCATCCTGTGGTAGTAGGTTGGTAGACAACAACCACCCTGGGAGGTACTACCATCCTGTGGTAGTAGGTTGGTAGACAACAACTACCCAGGGAGGTACTACCATCCAGTGGTAGTAGGTTGGTAGACAGCAACCACCCAGGGAGGTACTACCATCCAGTGGTAGTAGGTTGGTAGACAGCAACCACCCAGGGAGGTACTACCATCCTGTGGTAGTAGGTTGGTAGCCAACAACCACCCAGGGAGGTACTACCATCCTGTGGTAGTAGGTTGGTAGACAACAACCACCCAGGGAGGTACTACCATCCTGTGGTAGTAGGTTGGTAGACAACAACCACCCAGGGAGGTACTACCATCCTGTGGTAGTAGGTTGGTAGACAACAACCACCCAGGGAGGTACTACCATCCTGTGGTAGTAGGTTGGTAGACAACAACCACCCAGGGAGGTACTACCATCCTGTGGTAGTAGGTTGGTAGACAACAACCACCCAGGGAGGTACTACCATCCTGTGGTAGTAGGTTGGTAGACAACAACCACTCAGGGAGGTACTACCATCCTGTGGTAGTAGGTTGGTAGACAACAACCACCCAGGGAGGTACTACCATCCTGTGGTAGTAGGTTGGTAGACAACAACCACCCAGGGAGGTACTACCATCCTGTGGTAGTAGGTTGGTAGACAACAACCACCCAGGGAGGTACTACCGTCCTGCCAAGTGAGTGTACAATGAAAGCCTGTAATTGTTTTACATGATGGTAGGATTGCTGGTGTCCATTTTTCTGTCTCATAAACATGCAAGATTTCAGGTATGTCTTGCTACTTCTACTTACACTTAGGTCACACTACACATACATGTACAAGCATATATATACACACCCCTCTGGGTTTTCTGCTATTTTCTTTCTAGTTCTTGTTCTTGTTTATTTCCTCTTATCTCTATCGGGAAGTGGAACAGAATTCTTCCTCCGTAAGTCATGCGTGTCGTAAGAGGCGACTAAAATGCCAAAAAAAGACACATTCATAGATAGATAAATAGACAAATAGGTAGAGATATTTAAGAGGTAGTTTAAGCTGTAAAATACACCATGTTTCTCATATCAAAATTTTCAGAATTACTCCAAAATTAAAAAAATAAAAATTACCATTAACCCTTCAACTGTGCCAAGATTTTTAAAAACAAAAAAACTAAATTTTCTTATAGTTAGATAAGAATTTGCCTTTATGAATCAAATACTAATTCTAAAATGAGCAAAACTCTGATTAAAACTTACGGGTTTATGGTGTGCCGAACTTGGTGAAAAAATGATCACTGATCGGCAAGAGTAGCGAGTAATAATATATTAAACACAGTTACAGGGTTTAAAGGGTTAATATTCATAGATAGACAGATAGATAGATAGATATATCAACTGTCAGATAGACCATGTTTCTCAGCTCAAATATTCAGAATTACTCCAAAAAAAAAAAATTCTAAATTTTAATTTTCTTTCAGAAAATTCCAAACTTTGGGGTTGTCCATAAGACAAAAGGCAACTTAACAAATACCGAACATTTGCACCGAGGAATACCAAGTCGTTCACGATTCAAATTACCTGTTGGATAATGATGTCGTGTTCGGAGTCTGAGGTGGACATGTAGCGGTGTGACGCATGGGAGCCCCCGGTGTGTGCATGAGGGGCAATGAGGCGTGTGTGTTCATCGCCACCGCTCGCACCTATAGCTGTTGCACCGCCAGGCCAGCCACCGCCACCACGAGATGTTAAACGGCGCTTCATTCCTTCACCTTAAATAGTGTTATTGACGTATTATTTTTAACAGGTAAACAAACTTAGATTTTTAAGTATAAATGAACATGATAGTGAGAACCTAAATGAACATGATAGTAGATTAGATTTTTTAGATTTTGCCACCGAAGTGGCTAGTTTATTGTGCACCCCATATCCATCCTGTGGACGGTAGCGCGAGAGCATATGGATACACAAAAGGCCTAGGAACTAGGCCCCAAAGGGTTAACAGGAATACATATGGATTTATATCTACATATCTATAGTTCACTTATCTGTTACAAGCAAATTTAGGAAATTTGCTTAGTATATCTGGTATCTTATTTTCATTAATAAGATATCTTGACATGTCACATAGGTTATTATACTGTCTGTCTCTGTATTCCTCAATAAGTGGACAATTAAGCACATAGTGTTCAAGAGAGTGACCATATGCCTGATCACATAATTTACATTTAGTTTGATCATCATCTGTGTGTCTCCCAAACTGCCAGAAGTACTTGTAACCAAGCCTAAGCCTGGCCACTACAACATCAGTCAGTACTTGTAACCAAGCCTAAGCCTGGCCACTACAACATCAGTCAGTGTTCACATTGCAAGTTGCTCCATAAACATACTTATCTACGTTCATGTTATCATAGTGGGTTATAGATCTACTCAGGCTTCTAACTGCATTCCTATAACAATCATTTTCATTATCTACTTCTCTCCTAATATTATTCCTAATGCTAGACACAGTTATGATAGTGAGAACCTAAATGAACATGATAGTGAGAACCTAAATGAACATGATAGTGAGAACCTAAATGAACATGATAGTGAGAAACTAAATGAACATGATAGTGAGAACCTAAATGAACATGATAGTGAGAACCTAAATGAACATGATAGTGAGAACCTAATGAACATGATAGTGAGAACCTAATGAACATGATAGTGAGAACCTAAGTGAACATGGTAGTGAGAACCTCAATGAACATGATAGTGAGAACCTAATGAACATGATAGTGAGAACCTAATGAACATGATAGTGAGAACCTAAGTGAACATGGTAGTGAGAACCTCAATGAACATGATAGTGAGAACCTCAATGAACATGATAGTGAGAACCTCAATGAACATGATAGTGAGAACCTCAATGAACATGATAGTGAGAACCTCAATGAACATGATAGTGAGAACCTCAATGAACATGATAGTGAGAACCCTGGAAGACCAGGAACACAACATCCTTGTACCATAACACTAGAATATAAGTAAAATAGAATGTCACTATTATCACACTGTAAAGTGTGTTATTCTAAGAGTTTAACTTATACTGCACGTCAGTCACTACTACATTCTTAAGAAACGGTTTACAAAATATATATCACAGGGAGCAGGGAGAGAGAGAACCTAGTAGCGATCAGTGAAGAGGCGGGGCCAGGAGCTGAGTCTTGACCCCTGCAACCACAAATAGGTGAGCACAGTACATATGGCATATTATCCACACAAGTTTGTATGGAAACTATACCAGAGTATACACAGAGTACAGTAAACTCTTCATTTAATGCACCTCCATTTAACAGACTTCAGAAATACAGAACAAAACGTGCTGGGTTAACACATTTGTTAACAAAGATCAAAGTTACATGGACGCACCATTCATTATTATTACCATCATTGTAAACTAATGTTTCTAGCAGGCAAGACAACATTATCATCACCATCAGAAAGCGTGAAGAAGAACACTGTAATATAATACTCACTAACAACGTAAACATGTTCTCTGATATCAGAACGAACATCAGAAATATCCCAGATGAGTAAGAACGTGTGGCAGCAATTACCAGTCTCATATTCTTCGTCAACGTAAGGCTTGTAAGAGAACGCGTAGTGATGAACAACGGCTGCTATGAACATCTCGATGCAGATTAAGAAGTTCTGCAACAATATGAAAAAAGATCAGTTCAGGCAATGTGAAATTATTAATGGAAGTGTTTTAAGCTCAGCTTCCTTAAATATCTTGTTGGCAGGAAATTTTGTTATAGACATGAATGTTGAATTTTGTCACAGACATGAATGTTGAATTCTGTAACAGACATGAATGTTGAATTTTGTCCTAGACGTGAATGTTGAATTTTGTCACAGACATGAATGTTGAATTTTGTCACAGACATGAATGTTGAATTTTGTCATAGATATGAATGTCAAATTTTGTGCTAGACATGAGAGAAAGTGTGTGTGGTAAGTGTGGACAGTACAAGAAAAACAATCTTGCCCTTCCCAGTGCATGATGGGAAAAATAAACCTCTGACCTTGTCTTTGGTTTAAATTGGAAACCTTGAGGTGTTTTCTGGGATGATTTTTATGGTTTTATTGGTGTTCCTTGGTATCAACTGATAGAATGGAAGACATAATAGTGTAATGTGTGATTCGGGTCGGTTTCAGAGCAAAAACAGCTTGTACTAGGGCTCAAAGAGTGGAAATATTTGATTTTTGATTAATTTCCTGTGGACAGGTAAAGCACCTTGGGTTTACTCCCACTGCCCCCTGATCAGCTGGGCTGTGGTTCGTACGTTGGTTTACGTGTGGCCAGCAGTAACAGCCTCATTGATCATACCCTGATCTACCATGAGGCCTGTTCTCAGACCAAGCTGAGGGCATTGACCCCCGACACCCTCACCAGGTAAACCCTCCAGGTAATGGTCTGTTTTATGGGTTATTAATGGATCTACTCCAATTACTGAGATAACCTAAACAATGGTCAATTATTCTTGGATATAGAGTAGAACCCCCATATCCGCAGATTTGGTTTCCGTGGTATCAGTCATCCATGGTTTACCGTGGCCTGAAAATATCCCTTAATTTTGCTTAATAATGGCAGCAAAATGCAGAAGTAGTGATGGTGGCAGTTGTTGGCAGCCTCAGACAAGTTGACAGATGCTTCCCATCACTGAAAAAGTAATAATTCTCAACTTATTTTGCAAAATTTATCAGTTAAATTTTATCACGAGTGTGTACGTAAAAGAAAAATGACTTATATACGTAGTGCTCCCTATTATCTGCAGTTTAGGGTACCCACGGTAGGTCTGGGAAAATATCTCCTGCGGTTACAGGGGGGACAACTGTATTTTATTTTCTGAGAAACAGGGTAAAAAACTTTGATTTTTTGTGATGCTTGGAGTATACCTGGAGAGGGTTTTGGGGGTCAATGCCCCCGTGGCTCGGTCTGTGACCAGGCCTCGCGGTGGATCAGGACCTGATCAACAAGGCTGTTACTGCTGGCCACACACAAGCCGATGAACAAACCACAGCCCAGCTGGTCAGGTGCTGATTTTAGATGCCTGTCTGGTGCCTTCTTGAAGACAGCCAGGTGGTAGAGATGTCTGGGGGAGGCTGGAGGCAGTAGAGGTGTCATGTTTGAGGGAAGCTGAAGGCAATAGAGGTGTCATGTCTGGGGGAAACTGAAGGTAGTAGAGATGTCATGTCTGGGGGAGGCTGGAGCAGTAGAGGTGTCATGTCTGGGGAAGGCTGGAGGGAGTAAAGATGTTATGTCTGAAGGCAATGTCTGATGTGAGTATTATTGCAGAAAATTCAGAACAAGGAGACTAGGTGCGGGAGTTACCAAACATATCTCAAAGTTCAGAAGGGGTTGTCGAGGTGGCTTAGATCTCTGGATAAAAATGGAACAAAACAGGATGATTAGGAGGGAGTATAAATCAGGGATGAACTGGGGGGAAAGGATAGGAAGAAAGAGGAGGCTTTGAGTGGTAGGTAGATAGAGACCTTGAACATCTAAGAAGCTTGTGTGAGCATGTTAGATCAGAGTGGAGATGAATAGTTTTTACAATGTGTTGCTGTTGGAGTGTGAGCAAAGTAACAATGATGAATGTTAGAGGGAGACTCGTTAACCAGACTTGAGTCCTGACAACTCCCAGCAAGTACAGTGCCTGTACTCTGAAGCAAGTACAGTGCCTGTACTCTGAAGGAAGGAAGTACAGTGCCTGTACTCTGAAGGAAGTACAGTGCCTGCACTTTGAAGGAAGGAAGTACAGTGCCTGTACTCTGAAGGAGGGAGAGGGGGGGATTACTGCAGTGTGGAGGGTCACCAGAACTGTAATGTCTGTATACATCTAACAAGACAGCTACTAAATAAACAATGGTTAATGTGTTTCCACTTCAGAGTCACATGACCTGGGTGGCAGAGTGCCGGTGTGTTGCAAACAATACCTGTATAATACCAGTGTTGCAAACAATACCTGGATAATACCAGTGTTACAAACAATACCTGTATAATACCAGTGTTACAAACAATACCTGTATAATACCAGTTACAAACAATACCTGTATATACCAGTGTTACAAACAATACCTGTATAATACAAGTGCTACAAACAATACCTGGATAATACAAGTGTTACAAACAATACCTGTATAATACCAGTGTTACAAACAATACCTGTATAATGCTGGAATCTTTCCTCTCTTTGGCTTCATTTTCTTCTTGATCCGGACTGTTGATACCAAATATATCGTGCATGAACTGCGTCTTCATTAAGAACATGATAGCAACACCCTGACTGCAACAACAAACACTATTGTTAGTGACACTCGTACAGAAAAAAATTAAATTATTATCATTATGAAAACTAAGTGGTAAACCCGGCAGGGTCATAGAGGAGTGCAGGGTAGAGTTTGTCAGGGCAGTGAGGAGTGTTAAATGAAGTACAGTGGTACCCTGAGTTTCGAACACCTCCCAACTCGAGCAATTATATGTGTAATATTGTAAGTGCTTCTGCAAGTGTATTTTTAGGGGTCTGGAATGGACTAATGAAATTTACATTATTCCTTATGGGAAGAAATTCGTTCAGTAACGGCACTCAAACATGGGGTGGGGGCGTTGACCCCCGGAACTCTCTCTCTCCAGGTAAACAGCCGTCTGGAAACAATTATGACTCAAACTCAGGGTACCGTTGTATAATCAAAGTTTGTGTAATAAATACATGATATTAACTGTGAAAATGTGTTTTAATTTTTATTTACATGAAGGAGAAGTCTGAGGGTTTATATTGGAGTTTAATGTTCTATATATATAGTAGGTACAGTAATAGGAGTGTATATTATGTATATTAAGAAGCCTTCCTAATCTTCCTTCAATCAAACCTGATTACATCATATTCTGTAAGTGCTGTATCACCCCTACAGGTTTAGCACTCCCCACGGCATTTAATTACATATTATTATCATTATCATTTCACAAAAGTGTAAGTATAGATGGGTGAGAAAGTTTTAAAACCACTGATGTCAACTATTTTCTTATGGTTGTTTGTTGTTCATTAATAATTTAAAAATAACTAAAATATGGTTAATTATCTCTTAGTTTATTACAGTGGATCCCCGGTTAACAATATTTGTTCACTCCAGAAGTATGTTCAGGTGCCGTACTGACCGAATTTGTTCCCATAAGAAATATTGTGAAGTAGATTAGTCCATTTCAGACCCCCAAACATACACGTACAAACGCACTTACATAAATACACTTACATAATTGGTCACATTCGGAGGTGATCGTTATGCGGGGGTCCACTGTACTTATATATAAATTATTAGTAATTATACAAGTGAATACAAAAATATATGACAAACTAAATATTAAGAAAATATTCTATAACAATTACTGTATTAGTGAAGCGCCAATATTGCTCGCTTTAGAGCGCTTCACTAATATTGTTCACTTTAGAGTGCTTCACTAATATTGCTTGCTTTAGAGCGCTTCACTAATATTGTTCACTTTAGAGTGCTTCACTAATATTGCTCGCTTTAGAGCGCTTCACTAATATTGCTTGCTTTAGAGTGCTTCACTAATATTGTTCACTTTAGAGTGCTTCACTAATATTGCTTGCTTTAGAGTGCTTCACTAATATTGCTTGCTTTAGAGCGCTTCACTAATATTGTTCACTTTAGAGTGCTTCACTAATATTGCTTGCTTTAGAGCGCTTCACTAATATTGTTCACTTTAGAGTGCTTCACTAATATTGCTCGCTTTAGAGCGCTTCACTAATATTGCTTGCTTTAGAGTGCTTCACTAATATTGTTCACTTTAGAGTGCTTCACTAATATTGCTTGCTTTAGAGCGCTTCACTAATATTGTTCACTTTAGAGTGCTTCACTAATATTGCTCGCTTTAGAGCGCTTCACTAATATTGCTTGCTTTAGAGTGCTTCACTAATATTGCTTGCTTTAGAGTGCTTCACTAATATTGCTCGCTTTAGAGTGCTTCACTAATATTGCTTGCTTTAGAGTGCTTCACTAATATTGCTTGCTTTAGAGTGCTTCACTAATATTGCTTGCTTTAGAGCGCTTCACTAATATTGCTTGCTTTAGAGTGCTTCACTAATATTGCTTGCTTTAGAGTGCTTCACTAATATTGCTTGCTTTAGAGTGCTTCACTAATATTGCTTGCTTTAGAGTGCTTCACTAATATTGCTCGCTTTAGAGCGCTTCACTAATATTGCTTGCTTTAGAGCGCTTCACTAATATTGCTTGCTTTAGAGTGCTTCACTAATATTGCTTGCTTTAGAGTGCTTCACTAATATTGCTCGCTTTAGAGTGCTTCACTAATATTGCTTGCTTTAGAGTGCTTCACTAATATTGTTCACTTTAGAGTGCTTCACTAATATTGCTTGCTTTAGAGTGCTTCACTAATATTGCTCGCTTTAGAGCGCTTCACTAATATTGCTTGCTTTAGAGCGCTTCACTAATATTGTTCACTTTAGAGTGCTTCACTAATATTGCTTGCTTTAGAGCGCTTCACTAATATTGTTCACTTTAGAGTGCTTCACTAATATTGCTTGCTTTAGAGCGCTTCACTAATATTGCTTGCTTTAGAGCGCTTCACTAATATTGTTCACTTTAGAGCGCTTCACTAATATTGTTCACTTTAGAGCGCTTCACTAATATTGCTTGCTTTAGAGTGCTTCACTAATATTGCTCGCTTTAGAGCGCTTCACTAATATTGCTTGCTTTAGAGTGCTTCACTAATATTGCTCGCTTTAGAGCGCTTCACTAATATTGTTCGCTTTAGAGCGCTTCACTAATATTGTTCGCTTTAGAGCGCTTCACTAATATTGCTTGCTTTAGAGTGCTTCACTAATATTGCTTGCTTTAGAGCGCTTCACTAATATTGCTCGCTTTAGAGCGCTTCACTAATATTGTTCGCTTTAGAGCGCTTCACTAATATTGTTCGCTTTAGAGCGCTTCACTAATATTGCTCGCTTTAGAGCGCTTCACTAATATTGTTCGCTTTAGAGCGCTTCACTAATATTGTTCGCTTTAGAGCGCTTCACTAATATTGTTCACTTTAGAGCGCTTCACTAATATTGCTCGCTTTAGAGCGCTTCACTAATACAGTGCTTTTCAATATTTGTGTTTACGTACTTGGTTAACAGAGCGCTTCAGTAATACAGTGCTAACTTTACAGCGCTTCACTAATACGACGCTTATCAATAATGTGTGTGTTTACTAACTCTGATGTTTGCCGTGCTCCTAAGACGGCTTTCGGCAATCTTCACTTTTTTTTTTATTATTTTTACCTTTGCATCATTGTTAAGCCTAGAGCTATATTACACACTAATAAATAATAGTGTAAACATATTTTTAGGCTTTTATATGCACTGGCAAGTGAAAAAAAAAAAGCTGTGATTGGTTTTAATGTGATATTTGCTTAACATCAACAGTCTGACTCCTGACCCCTATATTAGCCAGGTATGATTATACCTAAATAAGAAAATACAACAGTAACTTAGTAATCAATTTGTTAAGAAAATACAACAGTAACTTAGTAATCAATTTGTTAAGAAAATACAACAGTAACATAGTAATCAATTTGTTAAGAAAATACAACAGTAACATAGTAATCAATTTGTTAAGAAAATTCAACAGTAACTTAGTAATCAATTTGTTAAGAGGATAAAAATGGAATACTTACAAGAAGGAGAAGAAGACAACAGCCTTGATACAGAGGAACTTGGCCAGAGGTGACATGGGGTCCAGCTCCCGTCTCATCGCTTTATAGAACAACACTAAACAATACATGGCCACAAACTGCGATAAGTTGTTTACCACAAAGAGGTAAACAAATGCCTGAAATAAAGAGAAAACTTAATGTTTTACACAGAGTTAACGGGTAATTTAACGTTCGCAACTGAACTTTTTTATTTTTCGTTTGCGCTGAGTACCCGCAATTACCCCTTAAACCTCTTTATATGTTTTGATTATTTTAAGTTAAGACAATTTCAATGCTAAATTTTTAAAATGACTTTGATAAACATTTATATTACTAAAATTTTAATATATGATTTATATCTTTACCAAAGGACCCCAATGGAAATAAGTCACTTTGTCTGACTTTTTTTAGGTTATCCCAGGTTGTCTACACATATGCTGCTATGTATGATAATCTATGTAACTGTGTATACCTGAATAAACTTACTTACTTACTTACTTACTTAAGAGCACTATTGTAACGGCAGGAATTACAATACTGTGACTCGGGTAAATGGTGAAATGTTAGTCCAGTAAATAGATCAACATATACCATGATGCTACTGATGGTAACCAATTAAACGAGGATACCAAATACCATGATAAAAGTGAGGGTAACTCAGTAAAAACAATGCCATCATGCAGTACCATGATGGCACTGATGACAACACAGAGGGAAATCAATGGTTATGGGAGACAAGCTGTACACAAAAATATTATATTAATATTTGTGTTAAAGTTTTACCAGATCTAGAAAACAATACAAAGATACAATACAAAGATACAATACAAAGATACAATACAAAGATACAATACAAAGATACAATACAAAGATACAATACAAAGATACAATACAAAGATACAATACAAAGATACAATACAAAGATACAATACAAAGATACAATACAAAGATACAATACAAAGATACAATACAAAGATACAAAACAAAGATACAATACAAAGATACAATACAAAGATACAATACAAAGATACAATACAAAGATACAATACAAAGATACAATACAAAGATACAATACAAAGATACAATACAAAGATACAATACAAAGATACAATACAAAGATACAATACAAAGATACAACAATACAATACCATGACTGGGACAACACACAAATAATTTCACATATAGCAGACTTATGTGGCAATTATTTGTGTATTAATCAAGTCATAATAAGGAATAAGAAATGAATAAAATGCCGGGAGAAACACTTGTTTTTCTTTTCTGGGTGACTGAACCTCAGTGGGATACTGCCGGTTTGTTGAGAGAAAGAAGAATTAAGAAGCAATAACGTTGTCAGCACAAGCTTTATCCAGGTTTATTAACCCTTAAACTGATCTACATTCACGTGCGTGGCACTCTAAACTTTCTATTTGGCATGCTTTCTTATGTAAAAAAAATAGATCTACGTTCGGAGTGCTACGCATGTAAACGTAGATCTACGATAGGACAATTTAAGGGTTAAAAACCAATGAACATTTACACAAAGTAAAATGTGATAACAAAAGCTAGCTTTGTCCGTGTCTCCACGTGCTATAAGTTGGAAAAAATTTACCAAAAAATACAAATCCACAGAAAAAATATTAATTAGGTTATTCAGCTGAAACCCATAAGCCAGAGAAGATCACAAAAATTTTTCTTCTTAAAATTGGTGCTCCAAAAAAGATTTTCAGTAGTGCTCTGGTATCTGTGGGGGTGGGGTCCAAGAACCACCATGGATGCCCAAAACTGTAGATAGTAGCAAACCCTATACAGCCTCTCCTCACTTAACAATGGAGTTGCGTTCCTAAGACCACGACGGTAAACAAATTCGTCACTAAGTGAGGAGCATACTATAATGGTAGTGGGTTTGTGTCAGCCATCTTTGATATTGATTTAATGTTACTTATGTACCATTTATAACATTTTTAGTATATTTTTAAATGTTTATACACTAGTGTACTGTATACTGTAATAAATGGAATAGAGGAAATCAACTCAAATATACATTATATAGGTATACATAGTTTTCAGAGAGCCTGTCGTAAGTCTGAGGCGTCAGTAAATGAGTACGTTGCTGAGTGAGGAGAGGCTGTATATAAGTAGTATTTCATTTATATACATACCTATGATAATACACAAATAACCTGCACATAGGACAGAAGCGCTTATGACGATGTTTTGGTCTGACTTGGACCATTTACATAGTGTGACTTTGTAAATGGTCCAAGTCAGACCGAAACGTCGTCATAAGCTCCTCTCTGCTATGTGCGGGTTATCTGTGTATTGCTCCAGTCACAGCATTGTGACTTTTTGTTATTTACCTGTGATAAAGTTTAACTGATAAATTATGCACAATGAGTGGAGAATTATCACTTTTTCACTGATGGGAACCACTTGACAGCTTCTCTGAGGCTCTCAACAACTGCCACCATCACTACTTCTGCATTTTAGTGACATAACAAGCAAAATTAAGGGATATTTTCAGGTTAGGGCAAATTGTGGATAATAGGCACCTCAAAAACTGAATCTGTGGATATGGGAGATCTACTGTGTACATATTTTTGAAGACAGCGGCTGTCTCCTACCAAGGCAGGCGACCCAAAAAACAGAAGAAAGAAAAGTTTTCCTTTTTTTTACACTTAGTAATAAAATGTATTAACAATAATTACAAAATGCTGAAGTTTGTGAAGCAGTAAATTCAGAATAATAAATTTTCTAGCAAATTTGACTTATAAAAGAAATTTCACAAGCGAACCACAGAACTGGTGTTGTTTGAACCTAGTACCATATTTTATGGCAAACAAGACACCCTGGTGTCAAACAAGACACCCTGGTGTCAAACAAGACACCCTGGTGTCAAACAAGATACCCTGGTGTCAAACAAGACACCCTGGTGTCAAACAAGACACCCTGGTGTCAAACAAGACACCCTGGTGTCAAACAAGACACCCTGGTGTCAAACAAGACACCTTGGTGTCAAACAAGACACCCTGGTGTCAAACAAGACACCCTGGTGTCAAACAAGACACCCTGGTGTCAAACAAGACACCCTGGTGTCAAACAAGACACCCTGGTGTCAAACAAGACACCCTGGTGTCAAACAAGACACCCTGGTGTCAAACAAGACACCCTGGTGTCAAACAAGACACCCTGGTGTCAAACAAGATACCCTGGTGTCAAACAAGACACCCTGGTGTCAAACAAGACACCCTGGTGTCAAACAAGACACCCTGGTGTCAAACAAGACACCCTGGTGTCAAACAAGACACCCTGGTGTCAAACAAGACACCCTGGTGTCAAACAAGACACCCTGGTGTCAAACAAGACACCCTGGTGTCAAACAAGACACCCTGGTGTCAAGGATGGCCCCCACCTCTGACTGGCTTAAAAGATAAACAGTACTTCAGTCTCCACGACAGTGGGTAAATTTACTACACTTACTTTGGGAAAAAAATAGCATTTTTGATTGGATAAAATGCAGTAAGTACTAACAGTGGAGGCCAGTGTGTTACCCACTGGGCAGTGGAGGCCAGTGTGTTACCCACTGGGCAGTGGAGGTCAGTGTGTTACCCACTGGGCCACACAATGACCTCCAGTTTTACTATTCATTCCCCATGGGTTCAAATCCTACCAGTTCTGTGGCTTGTTTGCAAGCCCTTAATATGATTTTGTGAGTCAGTTCAAGAGTGTGAGAGTCTGATAGTGGAGTAGTAACTGAACACAGTTTTAAGAACTTAAGAAAGGAGGAACAGTGCAGTAGGCCTGTTGGCCCATACTAGGCAGGTCCTTCACAAACCATCCCACTAACAGAATATTTTCCCAAGCCAATTTTCAATGCTACCCAGGCAATAAGCTTTGATAATTTTATTTACTCATGCGCAAGTCCCACTCAAATCGAACCCCTCTCATGCATTTATCAAACCTAAATTTGAAACTACCCAAGGTTTAAGCCTCAATAACTGTACTTACATTCTTGGGTGATAATTTACCCTCCTCATAGACCCCAGCCTGGCCACAGATGAAGGCTATTAAAGTGGTCATCAGGTGGAACACAGTGTACTGCAGGATACCGTGCTTGCAACGGTGAATAAACTCTCTGTAAGCAATGTGAAAAAATAGGTAAACGATATTAAATATTCCCTCCAGTGTAGAAATGCTTTGTACGATGAATGACAGTAAATACTACTGTAAAGTAGATATAGAGATGAAAAAGGTGGTGGTGTGGAGAGGATGTCAGCAGGCAGGAAGAGGGTCACATGGTGGTGTGGAGAGGATGTCAGCAGGCAGGAAGAGGGTCACAT
Organism: Cherax quadricarinatus; assembly: GCF_038502225.1. Taxonomy (NCBI): domain Eukaryota; kingdom Metazoa; phylum Arthropoda; class Malacostraca; order Decapoda; family Parastacidae; genus Cherax; species Cherax quadricarinatus. The sequence goes on from NW_027195084.1 coordinate 293,501, forward strand.
GGTGGTGTGAAGAGGATGTCAGCAGGCAGGAAGAGGGTCACATGGTGGTGTGAAGAGAAGGATGTCAGCAGGCAGGAAGAGGGTCACATGGTGGTGTGAAGAGGATGTCAGCAGGCAGGAAGAGGGTCACATGGTGGTGTGGAGAGGATGTCAGCAGGCAGGAAGAGGGTCACATGGTGGTGTGAAGAGGATGTCAGCAGGCAGGAAGAGGGTCACATGGTGGTGTGGAGAGAAGGATGTCAGCAGACAGGAAGAGGGTCACATGGTGGTGTGGAGAGGATGTCAGCAGGCAGGAAGAGGGTCACATGGTGGTGTGGAGAGGATGTCAGCAGGCAGGAAGAGGGTCACATGGTGGTGTGAAGAGGATGTCAGCAGGCAGGAAGAGGGTCACATGGTGGTGTGGAGAGGATGTCAGCAGGCAGGAAGAGGGTCACATGGTGGTGTGAAGAGGATGTCAGCAGGCAGGAAGAGGGTCACATGGTGGTGTGGAGAGAAGGATGTCAGCAGACAGGAAGAGGGTCACATGGTGGTGTGGAGAGGATGTCAGCAGACAGGAAGAGGGTCACATGGTGGTGTGAAGAGAAGGATGTCAGCAGAAAGAATGGGGGTCACAGGGTGGTGCTATGGAGAGAAGGATGTCCACAGACAGGATGGGGGTCACAGGGTGGTAGTGTGGAGAGAAGGATGTCAGCAGATATGCTGACATCCTTCTCTCCACAACACAAATGTTAATTTTATTTTTAAAGTCGCAAATGTTATTTTGTTTTTAAACACGCTGGCCATCTCCCACCAAGCCAGAGTGACCCGAAAAAAGGCAATATGAAGAGTTTCGGGGAAACCAGTCCGCCAGACTTGAGCCCTGGAAGTGGGAAGTACAATATTTGCACTCTAAACTCGAAATCGTAATGACACGATTGCAAACAAACCATACCACGGGCGGGATTGAACCCGTGGTCAGAGAGTCTCAAAACTCCAGACCATGGCTAACGCGGCGGTCTGGAGTTTTGAGACTCTCTGACCGTGGGTTCAATCCCGCCCGTGGTATGGTTTTTTTGCACTCTAAAGGATGGGTGTTAATGTTGCAGTTTTTTAAGTGTAGTGTAGGCATGCCTCTGACAAGACAGTGGTGGAGTGAATGATGATCAAAGTGTTTCTTCTTTTTCGGGTCACTCTGCCTTGGTGCGAAACGGCTAATGTGTTAATAAAAAAAAAAATCCTGCAATCTTACCTGCCCATACGCCAAGGTTTGAGGCAGCAAAGAGGAAAAAAGTGATTTGTTTGAGGTTTGGTCTCCATGGTGGCATCAAGATCCATTTCATCATCGAGGAAGTTCAGGAGGAACATCATGAAGTTGTATATGACATAAGCTTCATAGCACTCCCTGGCAGTGTCCAGGTACGGCGCTAGTGCCGGGTAGCCCAGCACCAGCCACTGTAAAACATCACATCGATATTAATATCTTGCATGGAACACAATGTACTGAAGGAGGGTGGCCACCCTGCCTTGGTGGCCACCCTGCCTTGGTGGCCACCTTACCTTGGTGACCACCTTACCTTGGTGGCCACCTTACCTTGGTGGCCACCTTACCTTGGTGACCACCTTACCTTGGTGACCACCTTACCTTGGTGGCCACCTTACCTTGGTGGCCACCTTACCTTAGTGGCCACCCTACCTTGGTGGCCACCTTACCTTGGTGGCCACCTTACCTTGGTGGCCACCTTACCTTGGTGACCTTACCTTGGTGACCACCTTACCTTGGTGACCACCTTACCTTGGTGGCCACCTTACCTTAGTGGCCACCCTACCTTGGTGGCCACCTTACCTTGGTGGCCACCTTACCTTAGTGGCCACCCTACCTTGGTGACCACCTTACCTTGGTGGCCACCTTACCTTAGTGGCCACCCTACCTTGGTGGCCACCTTACCTTGGTGGCCACCTTACCTTGGTGGCCACCTTACCTTGGTGACCTTACCTTGGTGACCACCTTACCTTGGTGACCACCTTACCTTGGTGGCCACCTTACCTTGGTGACCTTACCTTGGTGACCACCTTACCTTGGTGACCACCTTACCTTGGTAGCCACCTTACCTTAGTGGCCACCCTACCTTGGTGGCCACCTTACCTTGGTGGCCACCTTACCTTGGTGACCACCTTACCTTGGTGACCACCTTACCTTGGTGGCCACCTTACCTTGGTGGCCACCTTACCTTGGTGGCCACCTTACCTTGGTGGCCACCTTACCTTGGTGACCACCTTACCTTGGTGGCCACCTTACCTTGGTGACCACCTTACCTTGGTGGCCACCTTATCTTGGTGGCCACCTTACCTTGGTGGCCACCTTACCTTGGTGGCCACCTGACCTTGGTGGCCACTTTACCTTGGTGGCCACCTTACCTTGGTGGCCACCTTACCTTGGTGACCACCTTACCTTGGTGACCACCTTACCTTGGTGACCACCTTACCTTGGTGGCCACCTTACCTTGGTGGCCACCTTACCTTGGTGGCCACCTTACCTTGGTGGCCACCTTACCTTGGTGGCCACCTTACCTTGGTGGCCACCCTGCCTTGGTGGGTGACGGCCAATGTGTTAATAATAAAATACAGTGGACCCCCGCATAACGATCACCTCCGAATGCGACCAATTATGTAAGTGTATTTATGTGAGTGAGTTTGTACGTGTATGTTTGGGGGTCTGAAATGGACTAATCTACTTCACAATATTTCTTATGGGAACAAATTCGGTCAGTACTGGCACCTGAACATACTTCTGGAGTGAAAAAATATCGTTAACCGGGGGTCCACTGTAGATGTACTTCATGAAATATTAAGTCTACCAAGGAAGGTGTATTTACAATGAGTAATTAAGGCTTATATTCTTCAGAAGTTCAATGGGAAACTAGCTCTTAATGCTTCAAACGTGGGAAGCCACGTACAGTAAACCTGTGATATGACGAATTAACGGAGAATTTTCCGAGTGTTCAATTAAATGAGAATGTTACAAGATCGTAGTGTAGACACAATTTACAAATAAAGTGCAATAATTTTTTTAAAACACTGGCCGTCTTCCACTGAGGTATAGTGACCTGAAAAAGAAAAACTTTCACCATCATTCACTCCATCACTGTCTTGCCAGAAGGGTGCTTTACACTACAGTTTTCAAACTGCAACATTAACACCCCTCCTTCAGAGTGCTGACACTGTACTTCCCATCCCTGAACCCCTTCATAAATGTTACTTTGCTCACACTCCAACAGCACGTCAAGTCCTAAAAACCATTTGTCTCCATTCGCTCCTATCTAACACACTCACACATGCTTGCTGGAAGTCCAAGCCCCTCACACACAAAACCTCCTTCCAATCTTTCCTAGGCCGACCCTTACCCCAACTTCCCTCCACAACAGATTTATACACTCTTGAAGTCATTCTATTTCCTTCCATCCTCTCTACATGTCCAAATCACCTCAACAACCCCTCCTCAGCCCTCTGGATAATAGTTTTGGTAATCCCGCACCGCCTCCTAATTTCCAAAGTATGAATTCTATGCATTATATTCCCAGTACACATTGCCCTCAGACATGACATCTCCACTGCCTCCAGCCTTCTCCTTGTTGCAACATTCACCACCCATGTTTCACACCCATATAAGAGTGCTGGTATAACTATACTCTCATACATTCCCCTCTTTGCTTCCATGGACAAAGATCTTTGTCTCCACAGACTCCTGAAGGCTGCTGCTGTTGCTGATTTATGGAGGTTGTAAACTAATATTATTTCTTCATTTAGTCACATTTTAATGGTTCTATAAGAACAAAAGCCACAGTATTCTGCTTGGAACAATTTATATCATTGACCCTTTGACTGTCGCGGCCGTATATATACATCTTACGAGGTACCGTGTTTGACGTATATATACCCATAAATTCTAGCGGCTTCAAATCAAGCAGGAGAAAGCTGGTAGGCCCACATGTGAGAGAATGGGTCTGTGTGGTCAGTGTGCACCATATAAAAAAATCCTGGAGCACACAGTGCATAACGAGAAAAAAAAAATCCGACCGTTTTTTTTTAATTAAAATGCCGACTTTGTGGTCTATTTTCGTATAGTATTTATGGTTGTATTCTCATTTTCTTGGTCTCATTTGATAGAATGGAAAACATATTATAGAAATGGAGGTGATTTTGATTGATTTTACTATAAAAAGAACCTGGAAATGGAGCTCAAAGTAGAGGAAATGTTTGATTTTTGCCAATGTTCGAAAGTAAACAAATGATGTCATTGTCCAATAAATGTCCAACTAGCCATTCTAATATACAGTCATGAATGGGTTGATGTTATTTATACAATTATTACAGTATTGCAGTAGTCTGCATAATAGTAAGTCTTCTATTTTTTGTTTGAATAAAAATTCAAAATAGAAAGCAAGAGTAATATCAGAGGGGCCTGGAGACATGACTGATGAACAAAGAAAATGTTATTTTAGAGCCAGGAATGTCTGCATTGTTCATTCTGGACCTTATTTTGAAATTGTCATATTGTTTAGTTTTTGTGAAATTGGCCAAATTGCAAATTTCTGACCACATTATTAGGTAGTTGTAATTGGTAAATGGGCAGTTTCTTGTACTCAATCGATAAACAAAATGGAGTTCTAAAGAAATAGCTATGAGTTTGGGCGACTGGATCAATGGAATTAGCCGAAAATTGGGCTCAAAGTGGGCGAAATCGCCGATTTGTAAACAGCGCCGAGATTGCTAACTTCGCGAGAGCATAATTCCGTCAGTTTTCCATCAAATTTCGTTTTTTTTGGTGTCAGTACAATCGGGAAAAGATTCTCTATCATTTCATAAGAAAAAATAATTTTTTTTTTAAATTTTGCGACATCAGGAGACACCTCAGGATTGGGGGTTGCGACAGTCAAAGGGTTAAACATACCCAAGTCTTGTGTATGTGTTTTATTTATATCCGGAGTTTACCAGGAGGGTGCTCCAGGGGTCAACACCCCTGTGGCCCGGTCCATGACCAGGCCTCCTGGTGGACCAGAGGGCCTGATCAATCAGCATGTTACTGCTGGCTGCAAGCAAATCATCAACTTTAAAATATCTCTGAATTTAGTGAGGAAACTTTAGACGACTTTTCGGTCAGTCCTGGATCATTATTACTCACAACCTGGACCAGGATGGATCATTATTACTCACAACCTGGACCAGGATGGATCATTATTACTCACAACCTGGACCAGGATGGATCATTATTACTCACAACCTGGACCAGGATGGATCATTATTACTCACAACCTGGACCAGGATGGATCATTACTCACAACCTGGACCAGGATGGATCATTATTACTCACAACCTGGACCAGGATGGATCATTACTCACAACCTGGACCAGGATGGATTACTCACAACCTGGACCAGGATGGATCATTACTCACAACCTGGACCAGGATGGATCATTATTACTCACAACCTGGACCAGGATGGATCATTATTACTCACAACCTGGACCAGGATGGATCATTATTACTCACAACCTGGTCCAGGATGGATCATTACTCACAACCTGGTCCAGGATGGATCATTACTCACAACCTGGACCAGGATGGATCATTACTCACAACCTGGACCAGGATGGATCATTATTACTCACAACCTGGACCAGCATGGATCATTACTCACAACCTGGACCAGGATGGATCATTACTCACAACCTGGACCAGGATGGATCATTATTACTCACAACCTGGACCAGGATGGATCATTATTACTCACAACCTGGACCAGGATGGATCATTATTACTCACAACCTGGACCAGGATGGATCATTACTCACAACCTGGTCCAGGATGGATCATTACTCACAACCTGGTCCAGGATGGATCATTACTCACAACCTGGTCCAGGATGGATCATTACTCACAACCTGGACCAGGATGGATCATTACTCACAACCTGGTCCAGGATGGATCATTACTCACAACCTGGTCCAGGATGGATCATTATTACTCACAACCTGAACCAGGATGGATCATTACTCACAACCTGGTCCAGGATGGATCATTATTACTCACAACCTGGACCAGGATGGATCATTACTCACAACCTGGTCCAGGATGGATCATTACTCACAACCTGGTCCAGGATGGATCATTATTACTCACAACCTGAACCAGGATGGATCATTACTCACAACCTGGTCCAGGATGGATCATTACTCACAACCTGAACCAGGATGGATCATTACTCACAACCTGGTCCAGGATGGATCATTACTCACAACCTGGTCCAGGATGGATCATTACTCACAACCTGAACCAGGATGGATCATTACTCACAACCTGAACCAGGATGGATCATTACTCCGTTATGTCGGAGGATCTCACCTTCAAGGACCATAACATTGTATCAATCGCATCTGCTAGAAATATGACAGGATGGATAATGAGAACCTTCAAAACTAGGGAGGCCAAGCCCATGATGACACTCTTCAGGTCACTTGTTCTA